>NC_091122.1:151904454-152204454 GCF_040183065.1 Periplaneta americana
GAACGTAACAAAATACTGAAAATATGGATTTTATGAAATTTCGAATGCCATCCTTCGACACTGTTGATAGTTCGTTATAGTCAATTTTGAACAAGATTATACACATCCAGGCATTTGGCGGGAAGCGCGGTGGTACACGTGGTCTTATCACTGTTCCCGATGTACTTCTTACGTATGTTTTCTCCACGAAGGAGGCCACAGGCTCGACATCAGCGGTGACCAAAGCGGGTGTCGTGATTACATCGTGTAATCACAGACATTCAAACGGGTACGAGGAGTTTCCTGTACATTGCTGTGAGTTTCATTCACGTACTGAAGACAAGCAATGGCGGTATCATGTCGCTCTACAAACTCCGTCTCTACAAGCAGTAAGAGGTGCTTTCGTAAAGAATGAGAACTTTTTTATGTTTTGTCGGAGAAAATGTAATATGTTTACTTTGCTCAACGGTTCAATTAGGAATATATACAGGGAATTATTTTATTTTTACTAACATTTTTAATATTAACCTGTCTATACCTTTAGAGAACCGGAAACACCGCTTGCTCCCCCCTCCAAGACTGGAGTTCGATGATACTGGCGTAAAACACAAATCACTCTACTAGGTATAGGATGGAAGAAAAGTAGTTCATCCATTTACGTAAACTAGGAAATATCGCGATTTTGAGTTTGATAATTTTCATTAAGTTTTTCTTTAATCAAAGTACAGTACTGTATTCTGAATAAGTGTTTTTACTCACGAAGTGAGTTATCCATGCGAACGTATTCATTATGCAGTGTATACTGTCTACAGCACATTAGCGTACAATATAGAGAAAGAAGTTAAATTGAAAAATAATCATAATATGAATATTTAAACACAATTTTGAAAATGGTGGCCGTTCATTTCGATACAGGCTTCAGTTCTTTTGTGCATATTATCGCACTATAGACTATTGCATCTAATTCCAATTGCCAGTTTCGTCCTTCGTACTAGTAACTCATGTTGAAATAATTCTGTACCTACTCTACGTACTGTTAATTCAATCTTCACTTCTGCCCGACCCGAAAATATAAAATTACTCAGACATGCTATCTAATGTCCGTCCAAGTGGTTATGCCGCAGGATTGTAGAAAGGGAGGAAATCACGTGACAGTTAATTACTTAACGAGGCCCTTTTATTTAAGTTAAATTAAACAGCTGTATAATATTACGTAAACGTCCAATTCCTAAGAGAAATTAACATTTTCAGAAAAGAGCTAAGACAGCCATCCCAGCTATTACAGAGGGGCGAGCAGAAGCAGGTGGGGGAAATCGGGATGCGACGTAGGCAAACGGACAGTACCTGTGCGAAAATATGATTCAATATTGAAAGCTCTTTCGTCACTGGAAAACGCGAACATATTTCTGGAACGTACTATACCCAGTAACTCAGTACTGCTTACTATCTGCGGTCTTGGTTCTGTGTGGAGTTGGAACTTCCTTAGTAGAAGGAGTGGGAGTGAAGTACATTCAAAAACTCAGGTACAATAAAAATCGAAGTAAAAATAAAATGATGTCCCTGTAGAAACATTAATATCCACGCTGAATAATGTATTATTATTATTATTATTATTACTATTATTATTATTATTATTATTACTATTATTATTATTATTATTATTATTAGGCTATTATTAATGACACACTAAGTATGTGTTTCTATAATTTTTCTATACGTGCATTATTATTGATATGTTTACATCTTCTCCCTACAAGGATAAAATTATTAGGTTTTATCTCAGTTTTAATCTTCTTAATCTTTAGATGAGGGTAACTACTTATTAGCTATTCATTTAATAATAGTATTTTAGAAAAACTGATTCAATATTATGTGCCAACGAACTGTTAAACGTCAGGAAACGACATGTCTTAAATCATAGCCAGGAAGAGAAAGATGAGATAAATAAATGTTAGGAAGTCAGCTACCTGATGTGGTTTGAAATATCTCGTGCTCTAAAACCTTTTAATAGAACAGAATTTCTCAAAAGAGTAATAATTAAAATAGCTTAAATAACTTGTCCATAAGAAGTTCCTAATTTTGAAAAACTACTAATTTCCCGACCAAGTATCGAGAGAAGGATTTAGAAAATTCCTGATTATATTCAAGGGGAAAGTTAAAAAAGAAGCAAGAAAAATCGTATATTATTCACTGGCTCTTGATGACAGCAGTGACATTACTGATACAGGAAAGCCTGAGATTTTTATCCGCGGGATTGATCAAGATCTTAGTACAGGAACCGCCACTGGTTGTAGTTTTCATGCCAAGTACCTTTCCTCCGTCTCCTTACTTCATAGGCTGTCTGTCGATGTAAACACGCAAGCTCTGGTTTTGGTCACCGCTGTTCTACATCATCACTCACGTCCTCGTTAGAAGATATTGAACATTTCTTCGACATTTTCCAGACGTACGAAAGGTAGGGCAATGAGTTACCTCACATCGAAGGAGTTAGTATTAAGAAAAACAGTTTTGTAGAATGGTGAATGAATCAAGCTTTGTAAGTAGTTATTGGGCAATATTTAATTTTGTTTTGCGCCATATTTATGCTATAGTTTGGTATTTTTGAGAGCATAAATGCATGCATATATCCAGAGTTTTTAGGTCATAGAAATCCGTACCCCAGTGATAACTGAGAATTAAAGATAGGTATTTATTTGTAGATCGGAATAATTTGCAATCTTTCAACAAAAGCTGAATTGAATTGTTGAAATGCGAACTGTTTAATTAAAGCTTTTGTCTTTGGAATATGTATGATAAGAACTTTCTTGTGTTAAATTTTAACGTACCTTGTTAACATGTTTCGACCTATTTTCGGTTATCTTCGGAGCTGGTTGTTATTGGTCTTGGCGCCTCTTGTTTCCTGTGTGAGTGCATTCGTAGTGTAGAGTCAAAGAGTGTATGTGTTTAGAAATTGAGTTGTGTGTTGAGAATATCGTTGGGGTGTGTTTTCGTGTGTCTGTATATTTCATATTTTTCTAGTGTGTTGAGTTTCTGGCTTTTTGGTTGGATGTACAGTATTTCCATGTCTGTGTTGATGTCTCTGTAGATGTTGCATTTGTCATTTGTGATGTGCTCGGCATATGTGGAGGTGTTTTGTAATTTTGTTATGGCTGTGATGTGTTCTTTGTAACGTGTTTGGAATGATCTGCCTGTCTGTCCTCTGTAGAATTGTTGCAGGTGTTACATTTAAGTTTGTATACGCCTGTGTGGTTGTATTTGTTTGTTTGTGTGTTGAGATGTTTTTAAAGAGTGTTGTTTGTTCTAGATGCGAAGTGTTATAGTGATACAGTGCTAAAAGTTGTGTAATCAAGATGAAAACATACAGAACAAATAACACTCTACAAAAACATCTCAACACACAAACAACACAAACAAACAAATACAACCACACAGGCGTATAAAAACTCAAATATAACACCTGTAACAACTTCTACATAGGACAGACAGGCAGATCATTTCAAACAGGTTACAAAGAGCACATCACAGCCATAACAAAATTACAAAACACCTCCACATATGCAGAACACACCACAAATGCCAACCACACCTACAAAGACATCAACACAGACATGGAAATACTGCACATCCAACCAAAAAGCCAGAAACTCAACACACTAGAACAATATGAAATATGCAGACATACGAAAACACACCCCAACGATATTCTCAACACACAACTCAATTTCAAAACCCATACACTCTTTGACTCTACACTACGAACGCATCCACACAGGAAACAGGAGACGCCAAGACCAACAACGACCAGTTCCGAAGATGACCGAAAATATATCGAAACAGATTAACAACGTACGTTAAAATTTAACACAAGAAAATTCTTATCATATATATTCCGTGAAACAGTGTTAAAAGTTGTGTAATCAAGATGTATAAAGCTTTTGTGTTAGAATGTTAAGTTTTTGAACTTTTAAACTTTTCATATTCTAACACGATGAACTATTAATGATTTTCTAGATCTAAAATAGAACACAATAGGACTACTCTGATGTAAGGTCAGCACTTTGTCGGGCCTTCATATGAGACAATAAAGAATATCACATTTACAAAGAGCGAACATACACGGTGTGAGCTTCAAAGCTGTAGCTCGCTCGTTTATACACAAGGCTGCACATTCGAAGATAAAAGCTTTCTCTCGACTATATTGTTATTTAGAGCAATGCGGAAATGCCGTGAGAATGGCGAACAGACTGTATGAGTACGGTTCGAACTGCACAAATCGTTGATCATCATCAATAGTGTATCATCACCATCTGTCCATAACATTTTAATCAATATTCAGTTTGTGGTTTGTTAGTTAAACATTTAGAAAGTCTGTATTAATGCCGTTTAAAGAGAATATTTCCTAATACTGTGAAAGCATCCAAGTTTCTGTTTAAATTTTATACCGTGTGTTCATTTCAGAACTTTCCACTTTAAATAATTATTTTAGATTTGCAGGGGACACGATTTTGAGGAAAAAACACGTTGATTTAGTTTATGAGGGGTAAGTTCAAAAGCACTGCTGATTGGACTTCTTCTTCCAACCCTGTACTCCACCTCACTGTGGACTTTAAAATTGCATCCCTTATCTCCAGACACCTCATTTTAATAATAATAATAATAATAATAATAATAATAATAATAATAATAATTTATTTTAGCTGGCAGAGTTAAGGCCGTAAGGCCTTCTCTTCCACTCAACCAGCAAAAAGTGTATATACATATGCATGAACTTACAAAGAAAGGGGATGATAAACCCTATTCACCTTACTTAGTTACTTACTGGCTTTTAAGGAACCCGGAGGTTCATTGCCGCCCTCACATAAGCCCGCCATTGGCCCCTATCCTGAGCAAGACCAGTCCAGTCTCTATCATCATATCCCGCCTCCCTCAAATCCATTTTAATATTATCCTCCCATCTACGTCTCGGCCTCCTCAAAGATCTTTTTCCCTCCTGCCTCCCAACTAACACTCTATATGCATTTCTGGATTCGCCCATACGTGCTACATGCCCTGCCCATCTCAAACGTCTGGATTTAATGTTCCTAATTATGTCAGGTGAAGAATACAATGCGTGCAGTTCTGCGTTGTGTAACTTTCTCCATTCTCCTGTATCTTCATCCCTTTTAGCCCCATATATTTTCCTAAGAACCTTATTCTGAAACATCCTTAATCTCTGTTCCTCTCTCAAAGTGAGAGCCCAAATTTCATAACTATACAGAACAACCGGTAGTATAATGTTTTATAAATTCTAACTTTCAGATTTTTTTACAGCAGACTAGATGATAAAAGCTTCTCAACCGAATAATAACAGGCATTTTCTATATTTATTTTGCGTTTAATTTCCTCCGGAGTGTCATTTATATTATTTTGTTACTGTTGCTCCAAGATATTTGAATTTTTCCACCTCTTCGAAGGATAAGTCTTCAATTTTTATAGTTCCATTTCGTACAATATTCTGGTCACGAGACATAATCATAGACTTAGTCTTTTCGGAATTTACTTCCAAACCTATCGCTTTACTTGCTTCAAGTAGAATTTCCATGTTTTCCCTAATCATTTGTGGATTTTCTCCTAACATATTCACGTCATCCGCATAGACAAGAAGCTGATGTAACCCGTTCAATTCCAAACCCTCTCTGTTACCTTGGACTTTCCTAATGGCATATTCTACAGCGAAGTTAAAAAGCAAAGGTGATAGTGCATCTCCTTGCTTTAGCCCGCAGTAAATTGGAAAAACATTAGATAGAAACTGGCCTATACTGACTCTGCTATAAGTTTCACTGAGACACATTTTAATTAATCGAACTTGTTTCTTGGGAATACCAAATTCAATAAGAATATTATATAAAAAATTTCTCTCTCAACCGAGTCATATGCCTTTTTGAAATCTATGAATAACTGATGTACTGTACCCTTATGCCTACTCCTATTTTATCTCCATTATCTGTCGAATACAAAAAATCTTATCAATAGTCGATCTATTACGCTTAAAACCTCACTGATAATCCCCAATAATTGTACTACTACGGAATTAAAATTTCGAACGAGTCTTGATGGGAGTCTACTTGTATGTAGGCAAGATTTTCACACGACTGTCCACAAGTAGCATAATACAGAGGATCCTGTTTACTGCACATGCGCAGTGTGTTGTAAGCGCAACTTACACAATAAGGAATAAAGTCAATATTCGGTTTACCTATTGGCCCAGTCTTCTCGGGCGGACGGCTCTGGATCATGAAAGGCAGACAACATTGAGCCATCATTCATTCATTCATTCATTCATTCATTCATTCATTCATTCATTCATTCATTCATTCATTCATTCAACTATTGCAGTTAGATATCGTCAGAAGCAACATTATGCATCATGAAGCTACAATCAATATACAGGGACATCACTTTATTTTTACTAAAATTTCCAATATTATCCTGGCTATACTTTTGGATCAACGATTGAGAACCGGAAATACCGTTTGCTACCCCCTTCCACTACTGGAGTTCGGTGATACTGACTTAATATACAAACAAATCACTTTACTAGGTGTAGGAGGGAAGAAAAGTAGTTCATCCATTTACGTAAACTAGGAAATATCACGCTTTTGAGTTTGATAATTTTCATTAGGTTTTTGTTTAATCAAAATACAGTACAGTATTAACAGTGAGTGTTTTTACTCACGAACTGAGCTATCCATTCGGACGTATTCATTATGCAGTATATATATTATACTGTCTACAGCACATTAGCGTACACTATAGAGAATGAAGTTAAATTGAAAAATAATCATAATATGGATATTTAAACACATTTTTGAAAATGGTGGCCGTTTATTTCGATACAGGCTTCAGTTCTAATGTGCATATTATAGCACTATAGACTATTGTACGTAATTCCAATTACCAGGTTCGTACTTCGTACTAGTAACTCATGTTGAAATAATTCTGTACCTACTCTATAAAAGAGCACCTTACGTACTGTAAATTCAATCTTCACTTCTGCCCAATCCGAAAATATAAAATTACTCAGACATGCTATCTACTGTCCGTCCAAGTGGTCATGTCGCAGGGTCGTAGAAAGGGAGGAAATCACGTGACAGTTATTTAACGAGGCTCTTTTATTTAAGTTATTTTAAACAATTGTATGGGTATAATATTACGTAGACGTCCAATTCATAACAAAAATTAATATATTCAGAAAAGAGCTAAGACAGCCCTGCCACTAGCCTTTACAGAGAGGCGAATAGAAGCAGGTGGGGGAAACTGGAATGCGACGTAGGCAAATGGAAAATGATGCAATATTGAAAGCTCTTTCGTCACTGGAAAACGCGAATATATTTTTGGAACGTACTGTTTACTATGACTGTAAGGCTTCTATGACTGTATATGCGGTCTTGGATCTGTGTGGAGAACGGTTGAACTTCATTAGTAGAAGGGTGGGAGCGAAGTACATTCAAAAACTCAGGTACAATAAAAATTGAAGTAAAAATAAAATGATGTCCATGTAGCTTCAGAGTGTTTTTATTTTTAATAACTTTTCATTTTCTTGAAAATGATTTATTAATGAAATAGTAACACATCCACTTAGAATAATTAAAAGGCATAAGCCATATTAACAACTACATTGCATTTAAAATCCAAAGAGGAACCTTATGAATGTCCAGTAAAAGTGTTAGTGAAGCCATCATATTGACTATAACGCCATGAACTTATCGTGGACGCAAAGAAAAGCCCACACAGTGGGGATATGGTGTTTATTCACTGAGAAAGATTTATTTCCACTAAGGAGTAATGTACAATGTCGGATATGAGAGCTATATGATATACTAATTAATGTGATACTTCACCATATGAAAGATAAATGCCAGGAATACACCATTCTACACCTATCTCAAAATTCGACGTCGGTTGGGATCTGCCGTTATTATTCTGAGCACCTCAATTGTGTTCCAGATCTTTTAATTGGACAGATCTTCAAAATACAGCAATGGTTTCATGATATGTTGGATTCTAGTTGCATGTTAGTTGTAGTTGTACTCAGGTATCATGCTGGTTGGAACACATGTTCTGTAGTGGTGAATTTCTTAAATAAATAAATTAAGCCTATTAGTCCTACTTATAAAACAGTTATATTACCGGTTGTTCTGTATGGTTGTGAAACTTGGACTCTCACTCTGAGAGAGGAACATAGGTTAAGGGTGTTTGAGAATAAGGTGCTTAGGAAAATATTTGGGGCTAAGCGGGATGAAGTTACAGGAGAATGGAGAAAGTTACACAACACAGAACTGCACGCATTGTATTCTTCACCTGACATAATTAGGAACATTAAATCCAGACGTTTAAGATGGGCAGTGCATGTAGTACGTATGGGCGAATCCAGAAATGCATATAGAGTGTTAGTTGGGAGACCGGAGGGAAAAAGACCTTCAGGGAGGCCGAGACGTAGATGGGAGGATAATATTAAAATGGATTTGAGGGAGGTGTCATATGATGATAGAGACTGGATTAATCTTGCACAGGATAGGGACCGATGGCGGGCTTATGTGAGGGCGGCAATGAACCTTCGGGTTCCTTAAAAGCCATTTGTAAGTAAGTCCTACTATATAATACTGTATACCGAATTTATTAACATAGTGTTATATTTACTCTGTAATTTGCCAATTATAGCTACATTTACATTTCTGGCTATGATATCTATACATAACTCTTTTAAATTTATTTTTATTTGGTATTTTTCATTTCTATCTATATCTTTGTTTTTTATTTAGGTAGTATCTATTTGTTTGTTTGTTTTTTTTTAATTTTTAATTTGTAATTACACTTGTGTCTTGCATTTGTTTCTGTTTTATCTCTTTTTTCATGTTATATGCAATTCTGTCTGTTTTTTTAAACAAATCTCTACTGTCTGTTGTAATTGGGACTTTCCCCTGTTATAGACATAAATAAATAAATAAATACATAAATAAATAAATAAATAAATAAATACCTTCTTCCTTTATTGGTTCTATTACCACAAATTTTTGTTTTAATTGGTTATTTAACGACGTTATATTAACTTCAAATTTGTTGCCTATCGTCCATAAAACTGACTACAGCCAGATGACATTTTGGCGAGATGAGACCACGAATTTGTCATTTGGTGTAAGAGTTGGGCAAATTCTTTGAAAATGAGCAACCATGTAATCGGACCAACAGATTTCGAACCCGGTCCTGTGCAATTGTTTCACTTAGGAAGAAAGTGATAGGTCTAAGTGTGCTATGTCAGCCTTTCGCAGATAGGATAACAAATGATACGTGTGTGATATATTGTAGTATTTGTCAAATGTGAAATTACCTGTCTCACTAATCGACGATCATCGATCCTATGCTTAAGAGCCGCAAGCCCGTTCGTTGAAAGAACCCCCACGTCCCCATTCATACGAAGGCGGTTGATCAGTTTAACAACAATAAATGTATCTCTGTGTGTGGGTGGTGAGGACAATGGACACAGCAAGCCATTTGCAACTGTTTCGTCTTATCATCTTGAATGTCATTGTCATCATTATGATCATAATCATAATCGAATTCTGAAGTAAATAGAAAAGGAAACGAATTTAGCAACAACCAAACCAAACAACTGCACAATCAGAAATGAATGAATTATTCACTCAAACAACTAATAATGAATGAGGTTACCAACCGCATTAACAACTATACAGTCTCGTAGTGACTATTCATACTCATTACACAACTTTTAATACTTACTGGTTTTTAAGGAACCCGGAGGTTCATTGCCGCCCTCACATAAGCCCGCCATTGGTCCCTATCCTGAGCAAGATTAATCCAGTCTCTATCATCATATCCCACCTCCCTCAAATCCATTTTAATATTATCTTCCCATCTACCTCTCGGCCTCCCTAAAGGTCTTTTTCCCTCCGGCCTCCCAACTAACACTCTATATGCATTTCTGGATTCGCCCATACGTGCTACATGTCCTGCCCATCTCAAACGTCTGGATTTAATGTTCCTAATTATGTCAGGTGAAGAATACAATGCGTGCAGTTCTGCGTTGTGTAACTTTCTCCATTCTCCTGTAACTTCATCCCTCTTAGCCCCAAATATTTTTCTAAGAACCTTATTCTCAAACACTCTTAACCTATGTTCCTCTCTCAAAGTGAGAGTCCAAGTTTCACAGCCATAAACAACAACCGGTAATATAACTGTTTTATAAATTCTAACTTTCAGATTTTTTGACAGCAGACTAGATGATAAAAGCTTCTCAACCGAATAATAACACGCATTTCCCATATTTATTCTGTGTTTAATTTCCTCCCGAGTATCATTTATATTTGTTACTGTTGCTCCCAGGTATATGAATTTTTCCACCTCTTCAAAGGATAAATTTCCAATTTTTATGTTTCCATTTCGTCAATATTCTCGTCACGAGACATAATCATATACTTTGTCTTTTCGGGATTTACTTCCAAACCTATCTCTTTACTTGCTTCCAGTAAAATTCCCGTGTTTTCCCTAATCGTTTGTGGATTTTCTCCTTACATATTCACGTCATCCGCATAGACAAACAGCTGATGTAAGTCGTTCAATTCCAACAACTTTTAATACTACTCACTTAAAAAATTTTTATATATAAATTATATATAATTATATATATATATATTATATATAATTATATATATTATATATAATTATATATATTATATATAATTATATATAAATTATATATAAATTATATATAAATTTATATATAAATTATATATATAAATTTTATATATATATGATATAACTTTCACGTCCTAATTTGAACTAAGTTTAGAAAGTACTTTAGTTGACTATACTTCGTTCCATAATGTCTGACAGGAGAAGGAAACATTGCCGGCAGAGGAGGAGAGAAGTATAATTGCTATTCAACCAATGGCAGAAGTCTCATTCCACGCTTGAGTTAATAACGGAAGTCTCATTCTACGCTTCTCCTGAAGTTGGGCGGGGATAGAACGCTTCAGACCGCCCAGCTTGAAATCAAGCTTGCATTGGTTGAATAGCAAATATACTTCTCTCCTCCTTTACCGGGAGTATTTACTTCTCCTGTCAGACATCATGGAACGAAGTATATTTTCGGCTTGAGAGCCGTCTTCAAAACTGTCACAGTTCTAAAGATGGCTCCCAAACCGAAATTGGTCAACTAAGATATATACAGGGTGTTTCCGGGCTAGTGTTACAAACTTTCAGGGATGATGGAGAAGGGCACATGTATCCATTTGAGATCAGGAACCATGGTCCGGAAATGACTGAGTCGAAAGTTATAATCAAAAATAGTTGTGTGGAAATGGAATTGTAATTTGGCACCACGTGCCCTACTTCCCTTAACTTTTGGAACAGTCGTGGAAAGACGGTATGGGCCGAATGTCTCCTACGTGGGTACTTGTCCCGATACTATCTGTGAGCTTGTCTACTGCTCCCATTGGCTCATCCGTATTCGAAAATCATGTCTGCTTATTCCGCTCTCGTGTACTCCTCCATTTCACTAGGACTGATCGACTGGACACTGCAACTTGTACACATACACTGCTGTCTACAGACGTGCATATCAGGACCGACAATGTCCGTTACACATTACGCTATCTGCATTGCTTTAGTGTAGTTTTCTGTCCCCACCCCTCAGACAGAGCACTGAATGGAATACTGTAAGTAGACAACGTAAACGATGTCAGATGAATACAGTATGTGTAAGATGTAAAGATAAATACACATAAATAAGGTGTACAGAGGAATAAAATTATTTCAGTTCCACACAGCTATTTTTGCTTGTAACTTTCGACTCTGTCATTTCCGAACCAGGGTTCCTGATCTCAAATTGATACATGTGCCCTTCGCCATCATCCCTGAAAGTTTGTAACACTAGCCCGAAAACATCCTGTATATTTTGACTCGTATTCGGGAGATCCGTGGTTCGATTCCCAGACCGACTAACCTGACTGTGGTTTTTCAGTGGTTTTCCACAGTTACTTAGGAAAACGGCAGGTTGGAATTTTCATTGCCACGGTCCATTTCCCTTTCCCTTCCGTGTAGAAAAAATAATTTAGATTTCATATCATTCATCTTCATCTTATTTCATAGACATATTGAGGTCAAGACGCACGTCTTCGTCCGCTTACGAGCGGGGGCGTCCTCTTTACAACCGTTCCTGGGTTCCCAGCCTTCCGCAATGTCTCTGCCAGTATTCATTCCTTAAGAGCGCTTCGACATCTTGGAAGGGCCGTTGGAATGGATGCTGTGCTACTTGGTCACCTTGGCGGTATGAACTTAGGGCGAGGTGGTAGGGGGTGAGCGGGTGAGTGGCCGCATGCGGCCGGTGGGCTGGTACACCTCATCCTCATTTATCCCATAAATTCGGAGTGCACAATAGGCATCAGTATAGCCAACGTGCAAAGGATCGTCCTATCCGCCCTTAGCCACCGTTACCTAACCTAACCTAACCTATATATTCACTTCGATTATTGCGACGTTTTGTTCAGTGATCTCAGGATTGATTCCGCTCAGAAACTACAGCGTGTTCATAACGCGTGCGTCCGCTTCATTTGTAATGTTCGATACTATGATCATATCTCATCTTCTTTCGAGAAGTCATCATGGCTTAGGTTACATGAGAGGAGAAATCTGCACTCACTTTTTCTCGTATGTCGAATTATGCACACTTCATCCCCCTATTATTTATTCGCTCGTTTTCATACTCTCTCTCGCTATCATAATATTAATACTCGATCACAACGTGATATCACGCTAGAAATTCCACTTTACACATCATCTCTATATTCCTCATCTTTCACTGTTGCTACCTCTCGTCACTGGAACTCTCTCCCGCCTGAAGTCAAGGGCTGCCGAACATTGAAATCTTTCAAATCCAAGTTAGAAAATTATCTTATGACGAGTTGCAAAACTAACTTACTATTATGACCAGTGTTGTATTGCATGTTTCCACGTTATTCACTTTTTTTTATGTTCTAGTAATATTTAACTTATTTTATATTTTTGTTTTCATATTTTCCGACATTGGTATATCTGTAAAGTGATAACTTGAGCTGTATATAATCATAATTTTCCTCACTGTGTGTACTTAAAAATATTGTATTCATTGTATGCTTTGTACTGCACTATTTTATTACTATTATTATTATTATTATTATTATTATTATTATTATTATTATTATTATTATTATTATTATTATTATTATTATTATTATTTTTATCATTATTGTTATTACTATTATTATTATTATTATTAATATTACCGGGTATTATTATTATTATTATTATTATTATTATCAATAATTGTCTTTTTTATACTTTGTATGTCCCATTTATTTTTGACTTACTGTTCACATTTTGTTATGCTTTTTTCTTTCTTTCTGTATGTTATATATTATGTCTGATTTCTACTTACTTGTTGTTTACATTTTATTATTATTACCTTATTCAGTTTTGTGTGTAAAATTGTAGTGTGCTTTGTAAATTTGTAGTGTTTTTTGTAACGCAGTTTTACTCCTGGTTGAGTGTTGGAGAAGGCCGTATGGCCTTAACTCTGCCAGGTTAAATAAATTATTATTATTATTATTATTATTATTATTATTATTATTATTATTATTATATTTTATTCCTAACTATACAGTCGTTAAAAAAACTGAGAGTAAATAAATAACAATAAACCGTCTAGTCAATCACAAAACCAAAAATCAACAAACTAGCCAAGTAATCAAACAAGCAAATAACAAAATCACACAACGAAGCCAACGTTCTTTATTGTCGTGTTATTGGTGTTCCAAAATATTTGTACAAATAATTAAAATGATTCCATACAATATTCACTTGTCTCTAAAAGTGAGGTACGCTTGTAATGCATGTTCTGAATAATTTAAAACGCTATTAAATATTTTAATACAAATGATCCCATTTGATATGCATGTTTCGATATTGGATCTCTCTACATATTGCATGTCGTATTATCCATATAAAGGACCGAGCGTCCAATGGAAAACTATAAATTTTAAATAAAGCGAATTTTTAAGGTAACAGCAACATTAAAAGGAGAACAGCACATTGAGCGATCCTGACTACAAAATCGCAGAATAGAGTGCTTTTTTAATGCTCTGGTAAAACAATATAATGCGAATTCGTTTACTTCTTACATATTTTTTTAATGACGGAACTACAGGGTGGCGCATGAGAACCAAGTGTTTTTGGAATGGCTTGTACTCGGTCATTATGAAAGAGAGAGACGTGCGACATGTGACATTCCATTCCGTGGCTCATAGCATTTCACCTGCAGTCGGCATCATGGAGCAGTGGACGCATTTTTGCGTATGATTGTTTTGTTAGAAATGGCGAATCGGTGAGCTCGATACGGCGTGAGTTTTGCTACAGATTCTATATTAATCGCAATGATACTGTTCCCATGCGTGACACAATCTTATGTTGGGTTAAAAAATCTACAAACAGGGGCAATACTGAAGAATAAATCGTTCGGCCCCCAACACAGAGTGCGTACTCCAGAAAATTTTCAGTCAGATAAGCGATACTGCGCAGCCCAGGCCACTCTGCTCGAAGACATTCAACTGCTCTTGGAATCAGCAATCGTACAGTAAGATGAATTTTGCATGGCGATTTACATTTACACCCATACAAGATAGGTGGTTGCAGCAAGATGAGGTCACGGCGCATATCTCCAGAGCGTCAATGGCAGTCCTTTGCCTCCAGTTTTCCAGTCGTCTCATTTCGAGATTTGGTGATGTTCCATGGCTCCCTCGGTCCCCTGACCTGTCCACTTGATTTTTTTCTATGTGGGTACCTAAAGGCACGTGTTTACGAGGATAAGCCCCGAATATTAGATGAATTAAAGGACACAGTACGTCAACACATCGCCCAAATCAACAGAGATCTCCTGGAAAGAATAGAAGTGAATTTTCGTCAGCGCCTTAAACAACGCGTCAACACAGACGGACATCACATGCCAGATGTAATTTTCCGCTCATAATTGGAATGGTATGTTCTCACAAACGTTATTCTACCAATAAAATGTGTTGAAAACAAAAACTAACTGTTTTATGATTATTTTAAAAAACACTTGGTTCCTATGCCCCACCTTGTACATTGCACCCGAGAGTGGATGCCCTTCTCACATTTTCCATCGTTGTTTCAGACATTTCTTACTCCGTTTACGAGATCGTTAGTAGAGAATGCTATTGCTAAGGAAATTGTGTAGTTATATTTGTACTTTATTTCATTCTTGTTTTTTAAATGTTAGATATTCCATAAAAATACGTTTTTCTTCCTTATTGTCCTTCTACTTACAACATGGCACTTAAGATATGAAGAGTCCACTGCAAGAATGATGGATGTCACTTTCTTGTCGAAAATGAACCAAGACTGTCACTGCATAGCTTAAGACATATAGAATGTACATAGAGAGTTATATGGCATTAACACTGATAGTCATTGTCCAGTAATGATCGGAAAATCACAGTTAAGCTTTGAGTTCTAAGCATTTCAAACTTTCAATTGCTTCTCCTGCAAAATGTAATCCAAATGACATCCATCATTCTTGCAGTAGACTCTTCATATAAGTTAATACGACTAAAATTTCAACACTCAAGATCTATAGTAATTACTTACTTATGGCTTTTAAGGAATCCGAAAATTCATTGCCGCTCTCACATAACCCCGCCATCGGTCCTTATCCTGAGCAAGATTAATCCAGTCTCTACAATCATATCCTACCTCCCTCAAATCCAGTTTAATATTATCCTCCCATCTACGTCTCGGTCTCCCCAAAGATCTTTTTTTCTCCATCCTCCCAACTAACACTCTATATGCAATTCGCACATAAGTGCTACATGCCCTAGTACCAATAAATCGGATACCACAGAATTGAAAAGATAGAAACATTGCATACGTAAATCCATGAAAACACAGATATGAGATCCAGTTTTTAATGTTCATTTTCTTATGTCCATTACGTCAGGGACTGCCGGACTTTATCACAATTCAAAATTAAATTGGACAATTTTGTCTTACTTAATGTTTTTTTGTTTATTGATTTGTGTTTTTTTTTGTTTCTTTTTCTTTTTTAATCTAGATTAAAATTGCAAGTTTCTCGTTTATGTTAGTTAATTAGTTAGGATAGAATTAATTATGATACTTAATCACTCATTTAAAGTTTGTGTGACTGCAACCTGTGTATATTTTTGTGTGGCTTTACTTTGTTTATAGTGTTTTTTCTCTCTCTCTCTCTCTTTATTTCTTGTGTAGCTTTACTTTGTATATAGTGTATATTTTCTGTTTATTATTATTATTGTATCTGTATTCCTGGTGTTGTGATTCCTACCTGATGGCCTTAACTACACCAGAATAAATAAATAAATAGCTAAATAAATAAATAAAAGTCCACTGAATTATGACTATGAACATGTGTCCAATTAATTGTTTGACCACTTTATTTTAATAAAACAAAATAATATTTGTATATTTTTTTTATTTCAGTAGGTTATTTTACGACGCTTTATCAACACCTTAGGTTATTTAGCGTCTGAATGAGATGAAGGTGATAATGCCGGTGAAATGAGTCCGGGGTCCAGCACTGAAAGTTACTCAGCATTGGCTCATATTGAGTTGAGGAAAAACCCCGGAAAAAACCTCAACCAGGTAACTTGCCCCGACCGGGAATCGAACCCGGGCCACCTGGTTTTGCGGCCAGACGTGCTAACCGTTACTCCACAGGTGTGGACAATATTTGTATATGGTTCCGTCTAATTACTTATCTTTAATATGGAAAATAAGTCAACAAATCATGACCTATTACACATACAATACTCATAATGGAGCCCCGGTGGGGGGGGGGGGGAGGACGAACGTTTTCACCATAAATGGCATCATCAGGTCTCCTCTTAGGCGGTAAACGCTATTAAACATCTCAGTATACCTGGTTTTCATGGAAATTTTCACACACACACACACACGCACACTAAAATACTAAAATAATATTTAAAAACTACTAACATAGCTATACACACGACTAATAACATGTATTGTACAATTGAACTTTTGAGACAGTGCAAGCACTGCTTAATATATTAGCAAGACACAGATTCCGCTAGTCACGACCCGTCATCAGTCTCGTGTTAAATTCCAACAGTGTTGTTGTATTTTTTATCTTGGAACAAAATATATGTGAATAACTATGTTTTCCATATAATTTTTCTTTGAATTCAGCTTAGACCTTAAAAGTCTTAGTTGGACGAAAAGAAGGTCAAAAAAGACAAAATTCCCGTGCAGTGAACAGTAATCAGTATAAAATATTCTACACAGAGATTCGCTACCTTTTTTTTTCCAGAAGAAAATCACTGGTTCTTATTATTATATTAGTATTATTACTAATAAAAAAACAAATAAGTGTGTCGTGATATCGTGGATTTTCGGTAAAGTATGTCGTCAGTCAAAAAAGGCTGGGAACCACTGCCTTATAGTGATGAAATAATAGTACATTATGCAACGAGCCTACAATGGTAGTAATTAAGACGCAAGTATGTTTGTTTATGAAACGAGCGCAAGCGAGTTTCATAATTTTCATACGAGCGTCTTAATTACCATTATAGGCAAGTTTCATACGACTTTTTATGCTCGACCATATTTCTAACTTGAATTTAGTCAGAAGTATTCATTTTATTTGTATCTGACTCAAGATCGGAAGTGACCTTGTGCATAGCTCGTGTGAGATGTGCGCAGACGCGAAAGTATTGATTTTTTCCAAGGAAAAATAATGTCATTGACCTTGATGTAGTGAACAACATGAACTAATTTTGGTGTAACCTGGAAATTGATTTAAAATTGAAAAACGAGATGACAAATTGAATTTATTTGAATATTATTTACAATTAACGCTAATTATTATAGTAACAGAACATAACCTTCTGCGACGGTATTGGATTTCCAGCCTCCGTGACGCTTCCCTCGTTATCTTTTGATTGCATATCCGAGAATAATCGAAAACCAGAACTTTAATGAATAGATGTACTTTAATGACATGCATTAAAGGACTGCTACCAGGTGTATAATTACTAAATTTCGGCATGGTCGAGCATAAAATGTGTTTACTGAACATTTAATCTCGATTCCTGCGAATTTTTCCTAAAAACATTAACATTATGTGTTCTTAAAAAATATGGTTATTTTTATTATGTCGAAAAGTAAAATTGGCTGCAATGAGACATGCAAACTAAGGCCTTAAATCCAGAATGCCGGATAAATTACTTCAATAATAATAATAATAATAATAATAATAATAATAATAATAATAATAATAATAATAATAATAATAGTAATATATGTTAATAAAAAATGATATCTCAATAGGTACGGTAGTTCGAAACCTCAACCACGATATATAACAACCAAAAATAAACCTTGCATATTGTGCAATGAGGTTTCTGCCATATAAACCATTAAAACTGCTGAATAACGGCAGAAGAGCATGTGGCTATGATTTACAAGGTATAACAAAATGTTGTCCTTATTAAAACATTTCTTTTTCCAAACATGGATTTGAAAAGCAAATAACACGTGAATGTTATTTCCTTTGATTTATATTTCTGTTGCCACACGTAAGCGATATTTATGAAAAATAAATTGCTTGCACCATGGAATATTTTTGTCACAGCTAGACTTTGCAGGACAGCGCATCCAGGACAACAATGCCGATAATTCCAGGCATCGCTAGTTTCAAAACAGATGAACACACATTTGCATAACAAAAAACGTATAGCAAT
The DNA here is from genome assembly GCF_040183065.1 of Periplaneta americana. Classification (NCBI taxonomy): domain Eukaryota; kingdom Metazoa; phylum Arthropoda; class Insecta; order Blattodea; family Blattidae; genus Periplaneta; species Periplaneta americana. The sequence goes on from NC_091122.1 coordinate 151,923,279, forward strand.
AAAAATGGTGTTCTAATTATACAGGGTGAACCGTAAGTAATGCTATTAATTCTAGTGGAAGATTCCTTTAGTAAAGGGCAAGAAAATAGTCAAATGACATTTTGCTGTTTTTTGAATAGTTTTCCAGAAAAACGTGAATTTTAAAATACATGAATTACGAGATCGTGCAACGCTGTGTAATCAGTAGGCCCCGGGAAAAGTATTGCTATCAGCTTAGTATGCAACATAGCATACCTGCTTTGAGAGGGATGGGGTAAATAACGATAGACAGCGTGACGCTGGCAGTAGTACAGTTTGGTTCATGAGAAACGAAGTAATACACTCAGGGACAAAAAAAACCGGACACTTTAATATTTGCTAGTATTTTGCAAAACATTATCTTCTCATACAATATTATGGTAGCCATCCGTTGTTGTGGAGACGTGTATACATTGTTGATTGTTTTTTGTTTTATAAACAAGCCATTACAACCAAATATTCCAATTTTGCTCTCGGAGTCTCAGCTATAACAATTTTGTCTCAACCATTTTGTGCTTCATTATCGTTATCCTTCGTTATTTCTTTATTTTTACATTTTCTGAGTTTAAGTGGGGTTGTAACATTTGTCTTAAAACAAGATGCGACCTGAATATGTGGCTCGAGCTGTAGCCCTTTACGATGATGGACACAGTGTACGTTGCATTGCAAATGTTATGAATATGGCTAGCCCTTCAGTACTCGCGTGGATTACAATAGTAATCCACTGATATTTAATCCTCTATTACGTCACTGCCTGCAGCACTGCGTAGTTGAGCGTCAATGCAATTTCTCGTCACAGTCTAAGTGAGGCATTACTGGTGTTTAGACGTATTTGTCGCAACCCTTTGGAAAGTTATACGAAGTTTTATAAAGTGATGCACAATTTTTCCGAGTGGATTACCATTGTAATCCACGCGAGTACTGACGTCAGTTTTTTGTTCAGGTAAGTGAAATAGTTTTTAATATGGTTATAAGTGATGCAATGCAGTAAGTTTATGAAAAAATGTGTGACATCGTTCCATCCTCTTCGCAGTTTGCTCCAATGGGTACGGAAACTACAAACAACATTTGCAAATGGCTGGATGAAGATATGGATGATGGCATTGAAAATGAAAGTGATGATGAAAGCAACAGGGGAGATCTTTAGAATGAAGTTCACGATTCTAATTCAGAAGAAGACAATGATGATGATGATGATGATGATGATGATGATGATGATGATGATGATGATGATGGTGGTGGTGGTGATGAAAGACTAATGTCTGTAAATGATGGAAACTGCTATACGGATAGAAAAAAGACTACAATTTGGCAGGAAGAACCAGTAGCTCAACGAGGGAGAAGACGAGCACAAAATATAGTGATTCATTTATCGAGCCCTAAAAGGGCTGCAAGAATTGCGCGGACCCACACAGAGAGTTTTGACTGCTTTATTGATCAGACAATAATCAATGTAATTGTAAGGGTACTAATATTTGTATTGAAAAAGTGAAGCGTAATTACGGACGTGACAGAGATTGCAAATTAACAAATGACGTAGAAATTGAGGCACTCTTGGGTATTTTGTATTTTGCTGGCGCCTTGAAATCGGGAAGACTGAACGTAAGAGAACTATGGGATAAAAATGGCACAGGAATAGAGTCAATTTACCTGACAATGACCTACAATAGATTCTAATTTTTGTTACGATGTCTACTCTTTGATAACATTTATGACAAAAGGAAAGGAAAGAAATTTATGAATTGGCTGCTATACGTGAAGTATTAGAGTTATTTGTTCAGAACTCACAAAAGTGCTGTAGTCCAAGCGAATATGTAACTATAGACGAGCAGTTGGTTGCATTCAGAGGACGATGTCCCATGAAGAGTATATACCTACTAAACCAACAAAATGTTGGATCAAAATTTTTGCTAAGGTGGATGTGAAAACATATTACACTCATAACTTGGAAATTTATGCTGGTATTCAACCAGACTGTCCATTTCACCGAAGTAACAGTGCACATGCAGTGGTGAAGAGGATGGTTCATCCCATCAAAGGAACAGGAAGAAATGTGACCACCGATAACTGTTTCATGAGCATACCTCTGTGTTTAGATCTTCTAGAAAATGACAAAATTACACTTGTAGGAACATAGAAAGAAAACAAAAGAGAAATCCCTCCTCATTTCACAACTACTAAGACAGGCAAGTTAACAGTACATTGTTTGGATTCAATGAACGCTGCACAATTATTTCGTATGTACCAAAGAAAAAAAAACACTGTTAGCATTATCAACCATGCATTATGATAAGGCAATGGATGAGGAAACGGGAGGCAGCTAGAAACATGAAATAATATCATTTTATAATAGAACTAAATGTGCTGTGAATGTCCTGGAACAGTTATGCTCAGCCTATGATGTAAGCAGAAATTCACGACGCTGGCCTCTATTTTCTTTGACTTACTAAACATGTAATTTGTTTGAACTGTATGGAAGAAATGCGTAGGCCTACTTAGATAATTGAATCAGATGTAGATTAGGCTATCATGTGCGTTAAATCTGAACTGCAAAAACATCTGTAAAATATTATATGTGAAGTGTGAATGATTGTTACATCCCTGAATTTTTTCATTGCTACACCCCTGAGTGAGGTATTTAGTTATCAAATATGACGCAACAAAGGTCAGCAGTAGTGGGAGAGTTTACATCAAGAGATCAGATGACCTTCAAACAGCGAATGAGCAACAATTCTAGATAACCTACATAATTAAGATGATAGTGAACTAACTCATAACTATGGTGCAACAATAAATTATGACTCATAGACACGTCCAGTGTGGAAACATTATGTAAACATGTCACTTGAATGCAATTTGTGTACTATAATACGTTTCATTATTAATATTTATATTTAATACGTTCCGTTATGCGTAACATATCCATTCTCATTACTGTAATAACTGAACACAATATATTTCTTAACATTTAAATCTAATTGCAATGTTTAAACCATGTCTGCAAACAAAAACAAATGTGGATTACCATTGTAATCCAGGTGAGTACTGGCGTTACGAAATTTAACGCGAGTAACGAAGGGCTAGAAGCACAACCCATGATGCCATAAAACGGTATAGAGAGACCCTAGAATATACCAGAAGACCAGGTTCGGGTCGTCCAAGAGCTACAAATCCAAATGAAGACAGGTATATGGTGTTGAGAGTTCTTAGGGAGCTCAACCTGCCAGCTACTAGTGTAGCCCAGAAATTTGTTAACATGCATGGACGCCCAATTTCGGCCAAAACAGTTAGAGGGAGGTTGAAAGTAAGTGGACTGATATCAAGTAGACCTGCAACTGTTCCCAGACTTCTCAGGATGCATCGAGTTGAACGACTGCGTTTTGCAAATGATCACAAGGATTGGAGAAATGGACAGTGGAGCTGTGTTCTGTTCACCGATGAGTCCCGTTTGAATCTGTGCTCACCTGATGGACGTGAAAGAGTTTGGAGAAGGAGGGGAGAACGATTTTCACAGTGTTGCATTTCCGAAAATGTGCCGTATGGAGGTGGTGGAGTGATGGTTTGGGCAGGAGTGTGTACGGATGCTCGTACAGAGTTGGTTTTTGTTGAAAATGGAAGACTAACAGCTGATAGGTATATAAATGAATGTTTGGCTGATCATGTTGTGCCATTTGGCCAATTTGTAGGCGATAATTTTGTTATAATGCATGATAATGCACGGCCGCATATTGCCCATGCAGTCGGAGATTATCTCCAAGAAGTGGGAATCCATGTTCTTCCATGGCCAGCAAGGAGTCCAGACATGGACCCAATTGAACACGTGTGGGACATGCTGGGACGGCCGAGACCAGAATCGTTACAAGAATTGAGGCGAGCACTTGGCGAAGAATGGGAACTTATTCCTCAAGAAGACATTGCTAACCAAATTGAGAGCATGCCAAGACGTATGGATGCAGTTATTCAAGCCAGAGGGGGTAATACCCGTTACTAAAAAGAGTTTTTAATGTTTAAGGCACCATAAAATGAAAAAAAAAGCAGTTAGACCAAACGATGCCATAGTTATACGCCCTTTGTAATTTTTTGTAAATTTTCTCATCAGAGACTTTTTTTTCAAATGTTGTCGTATAAGGTACTAAATGAAACATTATTTTGTTCAAATGGGTTTGTTTCATTTTGAAATAATTGGCAACAAAATACAAGCAAATATAGAAGTGTCCGGTTTTTTTTTTGTCCCTGAGTGTACATGAAAGTCTCATTATTTGTGCGTCCTTCTGACTAGTTTCCAGTGATTAGCTATGAAACTTACAAAGTGCAATTCTAATTTATTCTCATTAAGAGACCTAAATATTTCATTGTACTTCACATACTAATAATAATATTATTTACGTATTGATGCGTTGCAATGAACTATGACAAGCATGTTTAAGACATGTAACGTGTATCATATTCTGATTTCTTCATATAGCTTGCAGCATCTGTAACATGTAGTAACACATTTTCGAATTGCACATATGATGGCCATAGCAACTCCATAGCACTACCAAAAAGTTCACATATTGTGGAATAATTAACCCTCTCCAACACTTCACTCATTAAGAGATAGGGTCTACATCAACATTCCACACTAAGGGCACGTGACGTCCAACGGAGTCCATGCTTTCATCAATATAAAGAAACCCATATCTTCTCATTTTGTAATTTACACTTCACTTCACGCAGACATTTCTAATATGCATATTGCACATACTTCTTCCGCAGTGTTGCGTCTTTAGGAATTATTTGTCTTCCAGTGTACTTTTCTGAAAAGTCACGGAGTTTCGCGTTTTATAATTGGTTTAACGGAATATTTAAAGCAATAAACGCATCACACATATCCTCGAAATGTTCGTTCAAGTAGTTGTGAAGGAGATTCCTGCTGTACCTTGCTTAAATTCTGCTGTCTGTTACATGCGCGTTTATGCTTATTGCTAGAGCAGTGCAAAGGGAGCAGTTTTTCGACACAACGATAACAGGGCAAGGGTTGTAAATTCACCTTGTGTACCCGCAGAGGTCTGACTCTGCGGTACACAGGATAGCTGCAAGCAGTAGGTACAGCTTAGTAAAGCAAACGTCAATACTGAAGGAACATGAGAACAGTTCGGTTCTAGTATTACGATGCCTAAGGGGGAGAAAATTCGTTCGGCGAAGTTTAAGAGACTTATTTCCGAATATGGTGATATTTTTTTGTTGCAGCGAAGATAAACTATTCTGCAAATTGTGTAAAATATCAGTTTCAGTAAATAGAGCATGTAATATTCTAAGACATGTAAATAGGGATGTACACAAACGTGCCCTCATGAAGTTGAAAAAAAGGCGAAAAATGTGGGCAGGGTCATAGTTCTTCATCCGTGTTCCATGAAGAAATGTGTGATGCGTTTTGTTAAGCATTCAAGAAGATATGTCCTGGTGTATCTCTTCCTCCTTCTCCTATACTTACTCGATGGGGTTCCTGATTGAAGGCCTGCATTTATTACTGTAAATATTTCGACCAGGTCCAGAATGTTATTCAATCATTTGATGTGAAAGATGCATTTGCAATACCAATAGCCCAACGTCTGTTGGTTGATTCAAGCATAAAACAACAATTGGAATACATTGAATCGAATTACGGGTTTATTCCTGATTGCATAACAGCTTTAGAAAGGTCTGGTACAAAACTGGTTGATCGGTTTTTCCTACTGCGAAATATCTGGAAGAAAGTGACTCAAGTAGACCATAAAATTGCTAAAATAATATCTGCGAAAATAACAAATATGTTGAAAAAAATGGTGGATATTATAAACTTTGCAAGATTAGTGACAGTATTTCTGGAGATAAGGATTCCTTTGAAGAACTAACAGAAGTTGAAAAAAAATGTTGTACAGGATTTTAAGTATGTCGCAGTTGTTCCAACAGACGTAGAAAGAAGCTTCTCCACATATAAGGCCATGCTATCAGATAGACGATAATCGTTTTCTGTTAATAACTTACAAATGTCATTTGTCATACACTGTAACAATATTTGGAAGAAAAGTGATAACGTATAACATGTGCATTAATAACTCACACTCATTGTAAGGAAAAGAAAAAGACAAAAAACAATAGTTCAAGTGCTTTTGCGAATAGAATATCATGAACACGTTATAAATAAACAGTGATTTTGTTTGCGTTCTGTATGAAATCATACATGTAAAGTATATATTATTTGTTTAGGATGAAATGGTTAATTAGTTTTGCAATTTTGATATCTTATTAAAGTATCTGTAGAAAATTAATTGCAGAAACGTTAGGGAACTGTGTCATTTCTATTGTGTCGTCTGTACGTCAACACATCGTGTACATGACCGTCGCTTGTACACAGGGAACACGCCGAGTAACGTCGGAACCCTTGCTATGATGCCATTCTGTCTGTCATGTGCTCCGTCTGCACCGCTCTACTTATTGCTATTTAAATGCTTCTTAACATTGCATGCCATGTCGGCCGCCAATTTCACAAAACAGTTCATTACCATGGATGGAAAACACATTTTCTCCATATTGACGACCATATTTCCTTAGTGCTTTTATCTTGCGTTCTTTTGGTCTGGCATTCTGAAGACCCGTGTCGATTGCTTTTGACTGCGTTGTACTAAGCTACGCCGGCACTACTCCTACCTTCACAGTGATGTGTGCGAGAACCCTCGGTTCATAAACAGTAGCTATACTACATCGCTCGTTTCCCTGTAAGCAATACTTTCCCCGGGGTCTGGTAATCAGTAGGCAGTACACATAAGGCTCTGTTGCTCTGAACAATTCCTTCACCTGGCTTGTTATGAACAGATAAATTGAAGGTCATTGCCAAGTGCATTGTTTTTAAATTCGTAAAAAATATACAGATGATATACCGTTTAATTTTTGTGTTTAAAGTATGTCAGAGAGCGGAGAATGAGCAGTTCTCATTTCACGTTAAATAAAATCTTAGAAAATTTAAAATAACTCTACAACGCAATTTTAATTAAATGTTCACAAAACGCAGACAATAAGATACGTTTATTTCAAACTAAATTTAAAAGATTAAGACATTTTTCTACTCTCACATTTTAATTTAATATTCTTTCTTACTTACAAATGGCTTTTAGAGAACTAGAAGGTTCATTGCCGCCCTCACGTAAGCCCGCCATCAGTCCCTATCCTGAGCAAGATTAACCCAATCCCTACCATGATATCCCACCCCCCTCAAATCCATTTTAATATTATCCCCCATCTACGTCTCGGTATCCCCAAAGGTCCTTTTCCCTCCAGCCTTCCAACTAGCATTTCTGGATTCGCCCATACGTGCTACATGCCCTGCCCATTTCAAGCGTCTGGATTTTTATGTTCCTAATTGTGTTAGGTGAAGAATATAATGCGTGCAGGTCTGTGTTGTGTAATTTTCTCCATTCTCCTGTAACTTCATGCCTTCATTAAATATCCTGTAGATCCCAAACTATAATGATGCTCATGCCATGTTAGAAAAACAGAATTTTAAAACAATTAAAACTCTAAAGGAAAAAAATAAAAATAAGATATGGTTATTTTATGTTAAATGAACTAAATTAAAAATGTTATTTTTAAAATTTTCACTTATATTTAATGAAATATTCGGTGAACAAGAAAGCTTATTTTACGCTATAGAAATCTATTAATGATTACAAAAATTTCCGTTTGTCGTACTACAAGCATTTTGTTCAGCCAATTAGAAATAGTTCTCTCCCATTTCAATTTTTAAAGCAGTAGGCCCTAACTGGTAAAGTTACATAAAAGAAATCAAATTTCTCTTAAACGCAATTTTATTGCATCAGTTTCTATCTGATGCTTTTCCAATTCACTGCGGGCTAAAGCAGGGAGATGCACTGTCACCTTTACTTTTTAACTTCGCTCTAGAATATGCCATTAGGAAAGTTCAGGTTAACACAGAGGGTTTGGAATTGAACGGGTTACATCAGCTTCTTGTCTATGCGGATGACGTGAATATGTTAGCAGAAAATCCACAAACGATTAGGGAAAACACAGAAATTCTACTTGAAGCAAGTAAAGCGATAGGGTTGGAAGTAAATCCCGAAAAGACAAAGTATATGATTATGTCTCGTGACCAGAATATTGTACGAAATGGAACTATAAAAATTGGAGATTTATCCTTAGAAGAGGTGAAAAAATTCAAATATCACGGAGCAACAGTAACAAATATTAATTACACTCGGGAGGAAATTAAACACAGAATAAATATGGGAAATGCCTGTTATTATTCGGTTGAGAAGCTTTTGTCATCTAGTCTGCTGTCAAAAATTCTGAAAGTTAGAATTTATAAAACAGTTATATTACCGGTTGTTCTGTATGGTTGTGAAACTTGGACTCTCACTTTGAGAGAGGAACAGAGATTAAGGGTGTTTGAGAAGAAGGTTCTTAGGGAAATATTTGGGGCTAAGAGGGATGAAGTTACAGAAGAATGGAGAAAGTTACACAACTCAGAGCTGCACGCATTGTATTCTTCACCTGACATAATTAGGAACATTAAATCCAGACGTTTGAGATGGGCAGGGCATGTGGCACGTATGGGCGAATCCAGAAATTCATATAGAGTGTTAGTTGGAAGGCCAGCGGGAAAAGGACCTTTGAGGAGGCCGAGGCGTAGATGGGAAGATAATATTAAAATGGATTTGAGGGAGGTAGGATATGATAGAGACTGGATTAATCTTGCTCAGGATAAGGACCAATGGCGGGCTTATGTGAGGGCGGCAATGAACCTCCGGGTTCCTTAAAAGCCAGTAAGTAAGTAAGTTATATGTTTACATTTTTCATTGTCTCATCCATCTCTTGCATGAAGCGAGCTGAAGCTGTCCAGACAGTAACCTTTACAGGGTTGTCAGCAGTGGCGTAGCATGAAATTTTGAGCAGGGGAAGCTAACTCAAGTTGTCTTTCATGCAATATGAGAAAATGTATTACAAAAATACAGTCTTAAAATGAACAGTAGTCAATTTCAAGTCAGCAGTCGAAGATTGGTTGGAACCTCGTAAGTAACACCAATAAGGCATGACCTCAAATGAGACGTAATAAAATATGATTTCACGGTTTACACATATCTCTAACAAATAGACACGTATACGTATAACATTAGCTCACTCCCTGTCATACTCAGAGAAATCACAATATTAGTATCATTACGTAAGTATGCGTGTGTCTTTTGGTTGTGTCCTTCATTGACAGCAAGGGAGTCGGTCATTTGTTTTTTAAATCACACTTTTGTTCGTAAGTCAGTCTTGATAATACAATTGTCCTAAAAAATTCAAGTAAATTAGTGTCAGGAACTGTTATTTCGCTCATTATTTATTATATCAGCCACAATGCACACTAACACTTCAACTGAACACAACTGACGAAAAGGGATAACTCGGAAACTACTTATTTTAAATGTTAAAGCTAGCTTCTTTTCGAGCCTTGCGACTAGGGTAGCTTAAAAGGGATGGAAAATCTGCGGGGTGGATTACACAGAAGAAACCGGTCTGCTTAGAAGCTGGTGTGTGCAGGCTTCTTGTTTACTGCTGCATCACAAATAACCCTGAGCTGCCGCATCACAATATTTAAAGCGTAAATATAAATTCTATTAAAATTAATAAATAATTTTCTCCATAAACTGCAGGTTTATTATGAAATTATTATTAACTGGGGAAGCTAAGCTTTTTAGCTTACATTGACGCTACGCCACTGGTTGTCAGAGTGCATAAAGTTCTAAAATTCCTTTGCACAACGAAAAGTTACAATTGTTGGGATCAAATTTCTGCACACTTAAACGACAAAACTAAAATTCTTTCAATCATTTATCATTTTAATATACTGCTCTCCTAAATTGTCTGAGCATATCGGGAAGGGAATTAATTCAGTAGTTTTTCCCCAAAATATGGTATGAAATGTTTACGAGTAATATAAAATATATTTTTCTCGAAAAGGAAGTAAAAAAAAAAAAAAAAAGAATCCATGTAACATTCAAGGTAAACAGCAGTGTATTCAAACAGATTGCCAGTATATCCAAGGCCGCATTTTAATTTTCTGGTGTCCACCGCTGTGAAGTAACTATTAGCATTCCTGGCCGTGAAACGAGCGGGCCAGGGTTTAAATCCCGGTAAGGACAAATTACCTTGTTGAGATTTTTCTAAGGTTTTCCCTCAACCAATCAAAATCAAATGCTGGGTAGATTTCGGCGCTGGATCCTGGACTCATTTCGCTGGCATTATCACCTTAATTTGAATCGGACTCTATACAGGGTGATTAACGAGGATTTACCGTCACTTACGGAGCTTATTTCCTAGACATTCTGAGCAAAAAATATTATATAAAATTTCCCTAATCTGAATATTTTCAGAGTTAGACTAATATAAAGTTGGTAATAAAATACATTAGCACGTATGGGCGAACCCAGAAATGCATATAGAGTGTTAGTTGGGAGGCCAGAGGGGAAAAGACCTTTGGGGAGGCCGAGACGTAGATGGGAAGATAATATTAAAATGGATTTGAGGGAGGTGGGATATGATGGTAGAGACTGGATTAATCTTGCTCAGGATAGGGACCAATGGCGGGCTTATGTGAGGGCGGCAATGAACCTCTGGGTTGCTTAAAAGCCAGTAAGTGAGTAAGTAATAAAATACATTTTTTCTTTAGTTTTAAGGGTAAACAAATATTACAAATAGAGAATGAACTATTCAGAAGTATTATTTCTTTAATTAGCTAGTCTCTGAAGCTAAAAATGTGTTGTAATTGTTTTTTACAGATTTTGTTTCTCAATTTTTAACTAAAAGTTGCATTATTCTTACGTACTTAACGCAAAAATTGTTAGAAATCATACGACTTTACGACTTTAGGAACTTGATTCTTTACAGTTTAATCATGAATTCTAAAGTATAGTCTTAAAAAATTCACAGGAGTGGCGTGATTTGTAACAATTGTTGTAGTAAATGCATAAGAAAAATGTAATTTTGTAGTCAAAACCGAAAAAAAAAAGAAAAAAAAATCTCTACGAAGTAACTATGGAATTCAGAACACATTTTTAGCTTCAAAATACTAGGTAATTAAAGGAATGGAATTCCTGAATAATTTATTCTTTATTTGTAATATTCATTTACCCTTAAAACCTGAGAATAATGGTATTTTTATAAACAATTTCAAATTAATATAACTGTGAAAATATTGAGATTAGGACACAAGTTTATATGACATTTTTTGCTCGGAATATCTTCTGAAATAAGCTCCGTTAATGGCGGTTAATCCTCGTGAATCACCCGGTATAATCATAGCAGTTGAAAAAGCGTAGTAAAATACCATTTAAAAAAAACTGTGGTATGTTGAATCGAGTATTTCAGGGAATACCTATTTGGAAATGGAATTTTTGCAGCATTATAATACTTTCCAATTAAAGAAATGATATTCCTGAATAATTTATTCTCTATTTGTAATATTCTTTTACCCTTAAAACCCAAGAATAATGGTATTTTTATAAACAATTTCAAATTAATGTAACTCTGAAAGTATTAAAATTAGGACACAAGTTTATATGACATTTGTTGCTCGGAATATCTTCGAAAATTAGCTCCGTTAATTGCGGTAAATCCTCGTGAATCACCCTGTATAGCCATAGCAGTTGAAAAAGCGTAGTAAAATAACCATTTAAAAAAACTGTGGTATGCTGAATTGTGTATTTCAGGGAATACCTATCTGGAAATGGAATATTTGTAGCATAACAATACTAGCTGTTATAATTCGTAAAATGTGGTAACATTGTAACTGATGATGTGAATGCAAGAAAACTTGTTCCCACATCGTATTTGCAGACCACGAGTACCTTCTAGACTCAACAGGATCTATATTCTGGTTAATAGAATACAAGACCGTTCTGCAAAATGTGCACTCAATAGAATCCACAAATGTGTGGGAAAAATTGATTTCAATAAACTTGTTTTACAATACATAGCTGATTTACCCCATTTGGGATTAATTGGCTTTTCGACGGCTTTAAATGTTGTGGAAATATAATCCTTTGACCGCAAGCTGTCTATGGTCCCAGTATTCCAGCAACTCGACATAATTATTATTATTGCCTCGGAAATTCGACAGTGCTGCCACTAAATATAGCTTACCCTTAATTTGCTTTTTAATAAAGCCATCCCTAATTGGCACTAGATGGAATTTGTTTTGGAAACCGTACAATAATTATACCCGTTCTATTTTTGTTAACTATAAAAGCGAAAAGTCATCGACTGTTGGGACAAGAAGTATGTGCAGATTTAATTTCAATGTAAATGGTGTATGATCATGTTATTAACACACATATCCACGACTAGGTTTTAGGTCATGAAATCTACGCGATAGAATCGCGAATTTAATCACAAGGGCCATATTCATAGACATTCTTAGCGCGGGCTTTCGGTGGATGATCAGCGATCTAACGTTTTTCGTATTCATAAACCAGTGTCAGCGATATATGATATGAGATATGATATGATATGATATATGATATGATATGATATGATATGATATATGATATGATATGATATGATATGATATGATATGATATGATATGATATGATATGATATGATATGATATGATATATGAAGAATCCACTGCAAGAATGATGGATGTCACTTTCTAGTCGAAAATGAACCAAGACTGTCAATGCATGGCTTAAGACATATAGAATGTACATACAGAGTTATATGACATGAACACTTATAGTCATTGTCTAGTAATGATCGGAAAATCACAGTTAAGCTTTGAGCGCTAAGCATTTCAAACTTTCAATTCCTTCTCCTGCAAAATGTATTCCAAATGACAACCATCATTCTTGCAGTGGACTCTTCATATGATATGATGTGATATGATATGATATGATATGATATGATATGATATGATATGATATGATATGATATGATTTGATTTGATTTGATTTGATATGATATGATATGATATGATATGATATGATATGATATGATATGATATGATATGATATGATATGATATGATATGATATGATATGATATGATATGATATGATATGGTATGATATGATATGATATGATATGATATATGATATATGATATGATGTGATGTGATGTGATGTGATGTGATATGTGATGTGATGTGATATGATATGATATATAATATGATGTGATGTGATATGATGTGATGTGATGTGATATGATATGATATGATATGATATGATGTGATGTGATGTGATGTGATATATGATATATGATATGATGTGATGCGATATGATATGATATATGATATGATATGATGTTATGTGATATGTGATATATGATATGAATCCTGTACAAGTAATCAACCGATAGCCTGGACTAGTGTAGCACGCTCGTAGCGCGGGCTAGCGAAATGTCTATGCATAGCACCCCAAGTAGTGCATAAAGGACGAATCCATAATATAATTGTACCTGTCTTTAAGAAGCGAGAAAAGGCTAACTGTAGTAACTTTCAAGGAATATTACTTTTATTGACGTCAGACAAAATTTTGTCCCATATGCTTTTGAGAAGTTTAACTCCATATGTAGATGAATTATTGGGGATCATCAATGTGGTTTTAGGAGTAATAGATCGACTATTGATAAGATTTTTTGTATTCGATAGATATTGGACAAAAACGGGGATATAATGGCACAATACATAATTTATTTGTGGATTTGTAAAATGTATATGACTCGGTTAAGAGAGAAGATTTATGTAATATTCTTATTGAATTTGATATTCCCAAGAAACTATTTCCATTAATTAAAGTGTGACTCAGTGAAAAGTACAGCACAATCCGTATAGGCCAGCTTCTGTCTAACGCTTGTCTAATTCACGTGGGCTAAAGCAAGGAGATGCACTATCACATTTTTCTTTTTAACTTTGCTCTAGAATATGCCATTTTTAGGAAGGTGTAGGGAAACAGGGAGAGTTTGGAATTGAACGGGTTACATCAGCTGGATGTTTATGCTGATGTCGTGAATATATTGGGAGAAAATCCACAAACTGTTAGGGAAAGCACGGGAATTTTACTTCAAGCAAGTAAGAAGATAGGTTTGGAAGTAAACCCGCAAAAATAAATTATATAATTATGTCTCGTGACCAGAACATAGTACGAAATAGAAATATGAAATTTGGAAATTTATCTTTTGAAAATGTTGAGAAATTCAAGTAGCCTACCTTGGAGAAACAGCAAGAAATATAAATGACACTCGGGAGGAAATTAAATGCAGAGAAATATGAAAAATGCCTTCTATTATTGGATTGAGAAGCTTTTATCATCCAGTCTGCTCTCAAAAAAACTGAAAGTTAGAATTTATAAAACAGTTAGGCCTATATTATCGGTTGTTCTGTATGGTCGTGAAACTTGGACTCTCAATTTGAGAGAGGAACAGAGGTTAAGGGTATTCGAGAATAAGATTCTTAGGAAAATATCTGGGGCTAATAGGAATAAATTACAGGAGAATGAAGAAAGTTACACAACGCAGAACTACACGCATTGTATTCTTCACCTAACTTAATTTGGAACATTAAATCCAGACGTTTGAGGTAGGCAGGATATGTAGCACATGTGAGTGAATCTAGAAATGCATACAGAGTGTTAGTTGGAAGACCTGAGGTTAAAAGACCTTAGGAGATACCGAGACGTAGATGGGAGGATAATATTAAAATAGATTTGAGGGAGGTGGGAAATGATGGTAGGGGCTGGATTAATAATCTTGCTCAGGACAGGGATCGATGGCAGGCTTATGTGAGGGCGGCAGTGAACCTCTGGGTTCCTTAAAATGCCATTTGTAAGAAAGTGCATAAATAACATGTAAGTCGTTTTACTTACCACTGATACTGTACAGGGAAACTTAAACCCTTGTTGTCCAGGACTGAAAAACATAATAAACTGAGCAATGCATTTTTCTATTTTGGGAACCGTCATCTCTGAAATTGTGTTATGACTACGAATTTATTAGTCTAAATTTAAACAATCGTACTAGAATTTGAATTTGATCGATGAGTTCTAACAAAGAGAGTGGAGGCGTTAGCTTCACGGAAGCAATTCTATGTTACCATCAATGTTTTACTACTGCTGCCTTCGTGCCGTGAGCATTATGTATTTATTTTGAGACTTTTTTTTTTGTCTTTCCACGATTTAGTGCCTTTGAAACATTCATTGCTCTTAACGCTAGCCACAAGACTTTTGCATTTACCACAATCAGTCTTCTCTCATACTCGCCGTTCCGTAATTGGTTTGTCAATTGTCATTCAAAGTCCTCGTAAGAGAAGGATGAAGTCTGTGCGTATCTGTGATGTTCCATAGCTTAAATAAAATTTATTTACAATTCAATATGATTTCAGAATTTTGCGGGTTAAACGTGATATTAATAGCTCTACTTCTGCATCATGCCATAGATGTTGAAAAATACAACGTTTCGTAGCTATATATCGATTACACTGTATCAGCAGAAAAGGTAGGGAAAGGAAAAACTTACCTGTATGATCCAGTCACACTTCTCCAGGGCTGAATCGGAAAATTTATCCTGGTAGCACTTTATTAATATATATACAGAGTGTTTCATAACTCTTGTAACAAACTTCTAGGGGTTGTAGAGGGGATTAAGTAGACT
Source organism: Periplaneta americana (assembly GCF_040183065.1). NCBI lineage: Eukaryota > Metazoa > Arthropoda > Insecta > Blattodea > Blattidae > Periplaneta > Periplaneta americana. The sequence goes on from NC_091122.1 coordinate 151,938,959, forward strand.
ATTACACTCTTACTACGTCATACTACTTTTGACCAATAAAACGGTACGAAAGGACGTATTTCAACCAATCATGGCTGCTTATCGCACAATTTTATCGCGTCCCTAGCATTTGTTTAATTTTATCGCGTCCCTAGCATTTGTTTAATTTTATCGCGTCCCTAGCATTTGTTTCTTTGTTTGCCAACATTTGAAACTGCGCTGGTCTGGACGTCAAAAAAAATATATATATAAAATTACAAACCACTCCAGTCGATGCACAGCAGTTTCAAATATGACTCGCATTGGCATTCAAGAACAAGAATTAATAAAAATCACTGATCATACCTATGCATCTTCTGAAATCCGATTTACAAATAAATGAAGAGCACCATTCGGAAATCCTGAATAGGTTGAATGCACCATGTAGGCCTAAATCAACGAGTTCCACTTCTATTACGCACACGTCCAATATAACATCAATTGAACCACCAACCACATTCAAATTTGAAAATTGTACATATGTTGTCCATGCTTTGTATTGGTGGTTGTTGAATAAATCTCCAGATTCATTGAAGGAAATATGTATGACTTTTCCTGTGCGAGGGCATTCCTTTTTGCCAGCAGACCGAATGTTTGGTATTTTGGAGAAAAGCCTCAGGAAACATGCAGAAATACTGACGCCAAAAGAATATCATGATATTTACGGTACAGTCGTTGTCGTTCACGTGTTGGGTGAGGATTGGCATATACACAATTTCAGAGATCTGTGCGATTACTTGAAAAACCAGTTGACATAAGTGATATGAAGAGAGTTAGGCTCAGGAAAATAATGAAAGCAAACAAACATTACATCAATGTAAAATTGGAGTATACTTACACAATGGATGACCTAAGTAAATGTCCAGTATCACTACTTAAGAGAGGTCATGCCATTGAAAATATTGAGAGGTTTGACCCACCCTTAGTACCATTAAGGAATAAAATAAAAGCAGGAAAATTGTTGGATATAAAAAAGTTATTGCAACAAAGATTTGGTGAAAATTGGAAAAACAACGATCAGCTGCAGTTGTATGTCAAGGTTATTGACCATGAAGAAGGACTTTCTGATCAGTGTGAGGATGATGAAATAGTGGAGTGTGAGTGTATGGAAGAAGAGCCTGGATTATCAATGATATGGCTGAACTGAACTCAACAATGACAGTTAAATTTAATAAATTAAATTTTCATTCTATGCTGCTTGCTAAAACAGGTAAACATAATTTAATAAAATAATTGCCTTCAAAGTTAACTTTGTATTTGTATAAGAGTCTTTGGAAAGGAATGTGGTCACAATTTAAAAAATCAGCTTAAATGAGTGTTTTGAATATATGTTTGTAACAAAACGATTTCAGTCCGTAATTTCGGAACAAAACGCATTAAGTCCATGATTTTCAAAACTTCTTATATAAATATTACGCTTGGATAATTTTGTTTGATTTTGCGCAATAGTGCCACCTAATTTTGCGTAGAATTCTAATTATATAATTGCTTTCAAAATTTTAAATTTTTCAGAAGTTTAGGAGCATTTAGTTTTTCGACTCTCCTGAAAAGTTTTGATTTGTCGACATAACGCGTTTTTGATTCCGAGCTCCTCAATTATTCCTTTTAAAATTATTCATTCGGAAATTCTGAATAAGTTGAATACACCATGTAGGCCTAAATCAACGAGTTCCACTTCTATTACACACACGTCCAATATAACATCAATTGAACCACCAACCACATTCAAATTTGAAAATTGTACATTCAATAATTATTCGGTTTAAAATTATTCATGTTTATTTTTTATGTCATCGTCGTTAATTAAAACTTTTCTAACATATGTGTATATTAGTTAGGTTATGTTATAGCTTCTGCTCTGAGAGGATAAAAAAAACTTCTGCTATATGATATTATGGATAGTCACGTATCAGAGATTGTTTAATATTAAGATTTATTGAATAGTAATCATTACAGTGTATGTATAAAGACACTACTGCCACCTAGCATGCATCTATCGTAATATTTGTAATGTTGAGATGGTACAATAATACATTTGAAGACAGTTGTATTTTCGCAAGTCAATTAATATTTTATTGTATTGGAGTACTTCGTTACTTCTAATCTTTATATACTTTCTTCTAATCGTGTAATAGTCAATTAAATCCCACTCGAGTTTTGATTTTCTCTAGATAAATCAAAACCTCTAGTGAGATTACTGTTGATAAAATTTTGATTAGAAACCCATGTCCGGAAATGTATCGTTTCGATGCAAAATAAGTTTGAAGATCGATTCGATTTAAAATGACCCGCTTCACGGTACGCAAACAAAATGGGCTGAGGGCGACTTCTGCAGTCCCCTGATATCGTGTGTCTTCTGTTTACAATCAGTTCTACTGAGTCGGCTTTCACATCAGTTGTGGTTCAGTCCTTGAGCAGTACAGGGTGAGACAGCAGTCCCCTGATATCGTGTGTCTTCTGTTTACAATCAGTGAATTGGGAGATGTGAAATCGATTCGATTTTCAAACTTACTTTGCATCGAAACGAGACATTTCCTGGCCAGGGTTCCAAATCAAAACTTAATCTACTTAGACCCCTCTACAACCTCTAGAAGTTTGTAATAGGAATTATGAAACACCCTGTATATATACATATACCAGGTGGTTATAATTAAACTGATGGTGTTTAGCATGGCACAGCACGGACTGTAATGATTGTTGGAGTGGGAAACCTCGTAGATATGCTAATTAAGCAATGCGTTCGCGAATTATGCCAAAAATTTAGTTCCAAGTCTTGCCACCAGTGAAAATATGGCGCTGTATGCAGTCATAACTCTGACGTTAGTATGTTTGAAAGTAACTAGAGTCAGAGAAAGGAGATTTTGAATTTAATATAGATTATTAACAAGTCTTTAGCATAAAATTGAGTGGTTTTTGGAACTCAAAGCTAATCAATGGAACTGATTCCATGGCAATCTGATTGTGTACATAATTCAATTGTGAAGAAAAGATCTTTAGGAGGTTTTGAATAGAGAGGATTCAACAATTGTCATGATCTAAGAGGGCTCGATTGCGCTGTAAATGTGGTTGGTTGACACTTTCAACATGCTCTGTGAAGTGCAATGTGCGACTATCTATGTCAGCGGTGACCAAAACTCCAGCTCCAGTGATTACATGCGACAGACAGCCTCTGAAGTAAGGAGACGGAGGAAAGGTACTTGGCATGAAAACTACAACCAGTGGTGGTTCCTGTACTAACATCTTGATCAATCCCGCAGATAAAAACCTCAAGCTTTGCTGTATCAGTAATGTCACTGCTGTCATCAAGAGCCAATGAATAATATACGATTTTTCTTGCTTCTTTTTTTCACCTTCCTCTTGAATATAATCAGAAATTTTCTAAATTCTTATCTCGATACTTGGTCAAGAAATTCGTAGTTTCTCAAAATTAAAAACTTCTTAAGGACAAGTTATTTAAGATATTTTGATCATTATTCTTTTTAGAAATTCTGTTGTATTAAAAGGCTTTACAGCACGAGAAATAAACCCCATTAGGTAGCTGACTTCCTTACATTTATTTATCTCATCTTTCTCTTTCTGGCGTTTAACAGTTCGTTGGCACATAATATCAGTTTTTCTACAATATTATTATTAAATGAATAACTAATAAATAGTTACCCTCATATAAAGATTAAGAAGATTAAAATTGAGGTAAAACCTAATAATTTTATTCTTCTTGAGATAAGCTCTAAAAATATCAATATTCATCCACGTACAGAAGAATTATAGAAACACATACTTAGTGGTCAATAATAATAATAATAATAATAATAATAATACATTATTCAGTATGGCAATTAATGTTTCTATATACTTCTAATTAAACAGTTGAGCAAAGTAAATATATTATATTTTGTCCGACAGGACAACAAAAAAGTTCTCCTTCTCATTTTACGAAACCACCTCTTACTGCTTGTAGAGACGGGGTTTGTAGAATGACTTGATACCGCCACTGCTTGCCTTCAGTACGTGAATGAAACACACAGCAATGTACAGGAAATTCCTTCTACCCGTTTGAATGTCACCGCTTTGGTCACCGCTGACGTAGAGTCTTTCACGTGCTCTGACCTTGACATCCCTGGCTTAACGGCTAGTGCTGCCAGTTGAATCCTCTGCCTAGTGGATTCTCAGCTACACAAGCACTGCGGAAAGACTTCTTGATCGCACTGTATGCATTAATGTATCAATTAGTCCACCGAACCTATGTGTATTTATTATTATATCTGTTTTCAATCGTTACGTAAACTAGAATACAAACATTTTGACTTAGAAAATTCCAACGATGAAAAGTATTGTGTGTCCACCCCCACCCTTAAGTCTTGTTGTGCGTGATTCCTAAAATTTTGAAAGCCTTGAGTCAGACATTCTGTAGCCTATATAATTTCCGATCAACCTGTAGAATGAAAAAGAGTATGATGTAACGAAGCTCACAAGTCGTATCCCATATTTTCATTCAGTGACTACCAAGGGCTCTCTACTCTTGAACCTAGAGTTTGCTCTGAAGATCATACCCGTCTCGTTGGGGACACATCTCATTATATTGGCCTTGCTTGCATTGATGCGATCCTTGAAATAGGAGCATGAATATTTTGTAAAGTGCTCGTCTATTCCCCGAAGGAATAGCGACCTCTGTATTCAGTGTACTGCACTTGTTCTGTGGGTTCAAGGTCTGGATGTAGCCAGAGTTTATCAAGAGACTAGCTTAGACTCTTCCATAAGGAATTGTATCTGAATCTTACAGTAAATATCTGAAAACTCGCTTTGAATATCTTACAACGTTGCGAAATCAACATCAGGCTTTATTATCCATTCCTCGTCACCGTACCTCTTTCTATTCATCCTCTTTCACAGTGTCAGTTTGTTGTCTATGGAACTCCTTACCTCGTCATGTCAGGGATTGCCGAACGGTTAATCAATGTACTGTACATTAAGAATTAAAAATCTGATACTTCTACATTGCATTGATTTGTGAGTGTCAGCCGGATTTGTAGGTTATTCATTCATTCGTCCACACCTGTGGAGTAACGGGTAGCGCGTCTGGTCGCGAAACCAGGTGGCCCGGGTTCGATTCCCGATCGGGGCAAGTTACCTGGTTGAGCTTTTTTCCTAGGTTTTCCCTCAACCCAATATGAGCAAATGCTGGGTGCTGGACCCCGGACTCATTTCACCGGCATTATCACTTTCATCTCATTCAGACGCTAACTAACCTAAGCTGTTGATAAAGCGTCGTAAAATAACCTACTAAAATAAAAAAAATCATTCATTCATTCATTTATTATTTTCCATAGATCTTACATGAGCAATGAAGCTTTAAGATGTGGAACAAGTCAAAATTTTATAATATTACAATTACAATTTTTACAATATTTTACAATATTTACAGTTTTACAATTTAGTAATTTCTACAATTTTTACAATTTTCTGCAATTTTTTTACAATATTTTGGCGAGATATAGTGAGATGAGATGATCTCCGAGGATTCGCCAAAAGATTACCTGGCATTTTCCTTTGGTTGGGGAAAACCTCGGGAAAAACCAAACCAGGTAATCAAATCAAACGGGTGAAATGAAGTGATGCCGAGGACTCGCCGTAGACCATCCGGCATATTCTGTGTTAATATAAATGTTGTCATTTAGGCCTATCTTAAAGTAGAATTAGTAGACTATATGTACTGTAAATTACTTAATTATGTATAATGTTTAGTAAGTATATCATTACATGTAAGCTCGTTAATTTGCATGATAATAATTTTACATTTCAGTATTACTGTTAATAATAGCGAGTTGAGAATATGTGCGTCAGATACGTATGCAACATCCGACGATATGATCACATATCACCGTCCTTCGCAAGTCTTTCGTGGCTCCGACTTAAAGAACGCAGAACTCTACACTCTTTGTCTTTACTCTTTCGAATTCTGCACACTTCAACACCAAATTACCTTTCGTCTCGTTTCTCTTATCTATACTCTAACCACGACGTAAATATCAGATCACTTATCTGTGGCGCGTTAAGTATACCTCTTCATAGAACATCTCGTTATTCATCATCTTTTACAGTATCCACCTCGCGACAATGGAATTCCCTGTCACAAAGTATTAGGGGCTGCAAAACAATAAACGCTTTTAAAAACAGCTCAAAAGATAACCTTCTTAGCATTTCACTCCAGTCATACTGACTTAAACTATCACTGTCTACATCGTTACTACTTCCTTTAGACATGCATCCTGATAGTGCTGTATTTTCAAAATTGTCTCATAATAATCTCTTTCTATTATGTAACACTATTTGAAATATACGTATTAACATTCTATGTATTTTAGCTTAATTCTGCTACATAGTTTGTATTTCGGTGTTTAATTAATAATTCATAGTATTTTGTTGTTTAATTCGTAAATAACTCCTGCATACACGTAGCTCTTATCTAAATCAAATTGGTGAATTTTTTGTAAGTTCCTACATATGTATGTATATTTTTTGCTGGTTGAGTGGAAGAGAAGGCCTTACGGCCTTAAAACTGCCAGCTAAAATAAATCATTATTATTATTATTATTATTATTATTATTACTAGCCGTACCCGTGCGCTCCGCTGCACCCGTTAGAAATAAATATAAAGTAATTACGTAATTAAAATAGGACATTTGATCCAGGGAACATTCGTGTTTGATAGAAGGATAACTCATTTAATGTGTTACTTAATTTAAATTGCATCCAAATAATTAAAATGCGATCATTTTGGTCCAGAGACCACTCATTGGTCCAATGACAATTCCTTTAACATGTTTCTAATTTTTATTACATGCAACCATAGTTTAATGAACATTGACATCATTCAGATTTAATGTGTATACTTTATTTTACTTGTTATAGGTTTCCATTGAATTATGGTAATAACTTAATTTTAACCCTTGTTTTCTACGTATTCAGTAAATGGCGTTTGGCCCACTATGGTTCTGAACCCTTCAAATAACTTAAATTATATTATATAATATTACATTACATATATTATATTATATTATATTATATTATATTATATTATATTATATTATATTATATTATATTATATTATATTATATCAGAAGTTACTGTAATAACATTATAGCATTATGTCCATCTAGAGAAACTACACTTTCCAATGGTGAAATAATAATTAATTATATAAATCGGTTAATTTAGCTTCCGATATTACTTCATACAAACACAGAAACATTCTCTGTAGGCTATCTTTCAGAGCTTTCGATTGTTGCTGTCCAAGGCCCCTTATAGACGAAGTCATTTGTTTTTTATTTCATTATACGACCTTAGATGGCAGTTATTTTAATTTTAAAACTCATTTATCTCATTAAATATCAGTCCTATCAAAATTTTTCAAGGAATAAAACTTATCGCAAATTATTTTTAAAGAAACTTGTTATGTAACATTTTTCACAAAATCAATAATAAGCGACATATTTCGATTTATTTAATTCAGCCCCCCTTATAACCCCCCTTTTAAATAATGGATTTTGAATGCCATATAACCTAAAATCTAAGTTACAACGAATTTAATTTATATTCCAATTTTCATCGAAATCCGTTCAGCCATTATCGCGTGAAAAGGTAACAAACATACAGACAGACAGACAGATAGACATACAAACAAAAATAAAAGAAAGCGACTTTCGGTTTCAGGGTGGTTAATTATATATGTTAGGACCAGTAATTTTTGGAAAATCGAAAATTACCAGAAAAATTTCGGCTACAGTTTTATTATTAGTATAGATTATTATTATTATTATTATTATTATTATTATTATTATTATTATTATTATTATTGCTATTATTATTATTACTTTTAGGCCTATTACGTTTGTTATTGTTTGAATGTCTATTTCATCTCTAGTAGTGTGGAAGGGAAGGCCTCATGGACTCAACTCTGCCAGAATGAATGAATAAATAAATAAATAAATAAATAAATAAATAAATAAATAAATGAATAAAGTCAATCAATCAATCTAATCAACGACCGATCAATAAATACATAAATAAATAAATCGATCGATCAATACATAAAATAAATACATAAAAATGTTATGCTATCAGCATTGAAAGCGGAGATGTGATGACGTAATAAATAGCAGTGGATTACAATGTAAGCCGCGCGAGTACTGGTGGGTTAATATTGAAACCGCACATAATTTCGTAATACGCTTCCTGTTCCAAAAAAATTCCAGGAATAATTTGTAATTATAACCAGAAAATGTATCCTTGGCTATTTATAATGCCTGGTAAACTTCAGATTACTAAGAAAACGCACTACACGAGGTCACATGTTCAATTGAATTTGTCACCGGAAACTCTGCGTGTTGCAGAGAATAGGATTATTACAGAGGAGTAATGAGGAAGACAATGAGGCATTTGTTGAAGCGTCGAGGCGGGGGCGAGGCGGACGCGGGTGGACTGCACCGAGTGGGTGTGGGGATGTGGGCGGCGTAATTGGTGCCTGGCGACAGAGTAGGTGACGATTTTTACGGAAGATAATTGCAGAACTTCAGCTACGTGCTCAATGATTGTACAAGAATTAATCCCTTGTCAACATTCATCCATTGTGCCTCTGAAATCGATTACGGTAATTATACCATATTAATTTAGAAACTTTACTGTCATTACTTCGAAGTGTTATTTGACAGTTTATATAGTAATTAGCTGTCATACCCGTCTTTCAGGGTTTAGCGTTAAATTGGCAATGGGTTATTTCCTCTGTACATTAAACTAATTAAGCATCTTGTAATATAATTGGTGCATTTATCACTAACAATTCTTTGGAAGTAACATTTAAGGGAAGAGTATACATGAAATTTGACTAAAATTCGAATTAAAAAAATCGCTTAAAATCTTTTGACTGTAGAGAGTATAATAATATTACAAATAAAATTTAAGCCGCAATTCAATGCTATGATATTTAATGATGCCATTTTTTAAAATCTGTTAGCCCACTTCATTATACAAAATAAACTGCAAACATTTGTTAATAGATGTTTATGAAGAATCTTAAAAATTAGATGGCCAGATATAATCACAAACTCAGAATTATGGAAGATAACAAATGAGAAAGAAATCACAATAGACATCAAAAGAAGAAAGTGGAATTGGATAGGGCACACAATCAGGAAAGAAGATGGAGCAGTTGAAAGAATGGCTTTGGAGTGGAAATCCTACGGTAGTAGAACAAGAGGAAGGCCAAAAAATACATGGAAGAGAACAGTTTTGGAGGAAATTGAAGAAGTTTGCTACAAATAGGATCCGATGGAGGCACTTTGCGACTGCCCTGTGCTTCTCATGAGGAGATACAGGAGTTTGATCGATTGATTGATTGATTGTTACCCCACTTCATTTTCAAATCTTATTTGTTTGAAATTTGCCGCATTCTCAATCTGATTTCACTTGTTTATTTCATATAATTTCATTTTTAAATAGTGTGGCAGCCTTATCCCCAATAGTTTTTTGTTTAATTTATTAGATTTCAGAAGCTGGTATTATTTCTTCAGTTGTTTTTGCCAGACATGCTTGGAAATTTTTTTGATCTAAATTGTAGAAATATGGTTGTTACATCTTGATAGGAATAGTTATTGTAGTGTTTGTTCTTAACATACTCTATGTTAGACAAACAGTACATTTTATAGTAGACATTCTTTAATGTACTTTATTATTTGCAGAATATTACCATATTACTGTATACACGCGTAAGTTTCGACTTTCCTCTTCATAGCAAACAGTTTCGTGTAAGAGATACGGAATGTGTAGTGATACTTGATATTATTAGATATAAAAGTCCTTCACTGTGAAAGCAAAGGCACGGCTGAAGACAACATTAATCTGGGGAATTTTAGTGTACAACATATTAGATTACATAGACTCACTTTGTAAGCAAGACAAAGGCATTATTATCCGAAAGCTTTCCTGGTAGTCAAGCATGTAAAGGACTCTGAATGTATCGTAAAACATCGTTATAATATTATACAAATTACAGTGCAGCTCGAGTTTTATAGGCGTCTGGTGCTGTTAAAGTAACAAACTATTAAAAATCTGTTGTTCTATTTACAGTTTCTTAAAAGGATTTTACCATTTATCATCTTATTAATAAATAAACGAGAAGATGCAAGAGTCTCATTTACTAGAAGGTTACATAATACACCTAATTTTCTACATAGAGTTCGTCTTTCTCCGCACCGAGTATGAAAACCTGTTCCTGGATTTACGGTGATACAACCAAATAACCTTACTATAATAATACCGGTCATCTAGCAGTTCAGAGCAAAGTCTAGTATATATAGTCACGAAACTTGAGTTGTTGAGGGTACTAGGAACAATAGACTGTGACGGTACTATTTCGCATTAGCTGTGATGAGGCGATAGTAGCGATCCTAGTGGTTAGCAACTATCTACGGATGCATATTCCCTACGTATTGAGCTTCGTGACTGTAGCCTACATACTAGACCAGGCATCTCAAGGCCAACGCATAAAAGTTGTTACACAGAGCAAATGTAGATAGCGTAGTCAGCTGAAAAGATAAGCGCAATACACGAAGATAGCCGATCGTTGATTCATGTTAGAAGCATGAGCGAGCTAAGTTGTTACTGTCGCGGGAGAAATTCCACAAAGCTGCACTTTTGAGCTGTACTGTCACAATAGATGGTTGTTTTCGGAAGGAATAAAATTTCGTAACTAGTTTGCAATAATAATAATAATAATAATAATAATAATAATAATAATAATAAATTTATTTTCTAAATATATACCAAGAGTAAAAAGAAGACATCTGAAGCATGAAGAACGATACATGTTACGTAATTATTTAAGCACAAGGAACTGGCCATCCTACCCCATTATCTCCTGGTCTAGTTGCCTCATAAGTGGTGTCTTCTTGGTATCAATTGTCTTCGGACAGGAAGTTGACTAAACAAGAACAATACTTCATTTCTAGTAAATGGCTTTTGGTATCTCTCTTTCTGTTAAGTTTATATTATATTTTAATAAAATAAAATTCAGTTAAACATTAATAATAATAATAATAATAATAATAATAAAAAAATTACAATTAAACTTCTTGATTGTTAAAGTACGTATTCTTATGATACGTCAATATTAATATATTAATTACAATAATAGTTAAATAATGTTTCGTAATGTTTTCAATAACTAAAAATAACCAAAACATCTTAGAAATTCACAAACAATTATTTTAAATTAGAACTATTCAAATCTTAAACCTGGTCTCAAATTCTTTTCTCAAGTCCCTCAGTACTTCATTATATTTGTTACACTGGTCTTGATTCAAATTAGGTAACAATTTTAGATTAATAACGTGGTAACAGTTATGCACTGAAATTTGAGATTCGCGGTTGCAGACGTCTATTCAAACGTCGCGGTCAATGACGTCATCCGGAGATACACGAACTTCTCCCGCATCTTGTTCCACTCTTACATTACAAAAGACAGAGAGAAGGAAGTGCTCCGAGAAGACCCTATTGAGAAGTCTGTACTAGACTGTGGTTAGAGCGCGAACGGTGCTGGTGCTGCTACCTAGGCGACAGAGCGTGGGGAAACCCGCGATGAAGTTCAGCCATTCCAGCTGTCACGAATGTTACATTGTTACTATTTTCAAACTCTTATAATATATTGAAAATGAAATGAGTTTTGTCAACTTTTAATATTAGAATCAATTTTGAAGATCAGCATCATTTTACAGAAAAAATCTGTTTGAATAAAATTTATTATTATTGCAAAATATAAAGAAAGGGTTCCGTCATGGATATTATAAGATTGTGAACTCACTTCACACTTTACTAACAAGAAGTGTAAAACACAGGTCTTTGCCTCAAGCAGAAAGAGATTAATTCTCATAGTGTTTATGTGAAAGCTATGCAAATCTCATGGCATACAATTAGTTCACAGAAAGATAACCGGTAAATATTTTATAGCTGTTTCTTCCATGTCCCGGATGTTGCACACATTTTGTCACGGATGTTATAGATGAATAATGTTTTCATTTTTCCAGTTTCAAAACAACTGTGACACTTCTAAGTCAAAATATTAACTTGAACTGTAAGAATGCTAATTGCTGTTAACCCAGTCTACTTAAAATAAGTGGCAAAAAGAATATAGTACAGAGTAAAAAGTTCCTTGATTCTGGAGCTCTGGAATTATCAGTGCAGACTCTCATACGAGACGCGTCCATAAAGTAACTTTCCCACTCGTCCCACAGCTAGAAAACCATATGTTGCGCGAAGTGTCTGCGTGTATATGATAATGTCCTGGCATGGCGCATGCACCAGCGGAACTTCCCGAGTGCTCTCAGTAGCTTCGTTGGATTGGTTGAAGATGGACGCTCCTATTTCAGCTCCCGCTGCTTATGAAGTGCGAACAGTGATAAAGTTTTTGAATGCACAGGGCATAGCGCCGATTGAAATTTATCGTCAGCCAGATCTATGGGCCTAACTAACGTCATGAGCAAGCAGATGGTGCGTTGCTCCACAAGGTCGTTTGTGATGATGGTTGGCCTCCCACTGCGCTCCTCGTCATGCACATTTTGGAGTCCTGCTGAAAATTGTCTACACCAGCAACACACCATCTGCTTGCTTATGACGTTAGGCCCATAGGCCTGGCACAGCTGACGATAAATTTCAATCGGCGCTATGCCCTGTGCATTCAAAAACTTTATCACTGATCGCACTTCACACGAGGAGGGAGCTGGAATAGGAGCGTCCATCTTCAACCAATGCAACGAAGTTTCTGAGAGCACTCGGGAAGTTCCGCTAGCACAAGCGCCATGCCAGGACATTACTCTATCACGTACACGCAGTCGCTTCGCGCAACATATGGTTTGCTAGCTGTTGGACGAGTGAGAAAGTTACTTTATGGACGCGTCTCATAATATTTCTTCAACAATAGCCCCTTGAGAAACATATTAACAGCTGATCTCTCTATGAGTAAATGCTGCAAACTTTATCGAAGCAAAAAGTACTCATTGCCTACTCAAGACCACTTAGATTCAGTGCTCATAAAAATTGTAAAATATTTTCCTTAGAGCCTTATCTGTGTCTTACACTAACAATAAGCAAATATTTCTGAAAAAGGCTTTTTCCTTGGAATCCCCAGTTTGGCTGAAATGGCTGAGCTGTAATCAACCATAGGCTAATGTAGATTGTTGCTGGACTTGTAAATAGAGTTATATTAATTAGTGTTAAATTAAAATGTCAGGATCTATATGTGTGCTGTTTATATCTGCTACAATTACGGCTTTACAAAGTGCTCCACATCATATTTTCAATTTCCGAGTGATCATGACACGTAGGTGATCAAAATCCTTTTGTAGCTTAATGCCTTCCTCCGCGCTGTTAGAACAATGGAATAGCCCACCAGTTTCCTTTTAATGTAGTAAAATTAATGCATTTGTAAATTAAATTTGTTGTAGATTAAATATTTGAAATATTCGTTTGCTTTTCAGCTTATTTCTAAAACCCAGTTAATCCAATTTTTCCGGAACGTTGAAATCTCTAAATTGGTCTGTTTTCAAAATGCGCCAATTACATCTCATAAGTCTGCAAATATATCCATAGTTTATAAATAGCAAATACATAACAGTTATTAGCTCAGGGTGGATAAAAGAATAAGTTACTCCGCTCTCTTTTGTGTAATTTCCTTAGATCCACATATAAGGTTTTGAAAGCAAACCAACGATTTTTTTTATACATCTTGATTACACAACGTTTAAAATTATATCACTTCCGAAAACGTATTATTTGTCTTTCTTGTGTTACATTTTATATTACCTTGTTAACATGTTTCAGCCTGCTATTGGCCACCTTCTGAACTGGTTGTTGCTTATCTTTTTTATGTAACTACAGATGTCTACAGGTCCCATTCATTTAAAATTAAATGAAGTTCATAAGGGAATCTCAAAAGTTTTAATTTTTTCATTGATTTAAAAATAAACGTGAATTGCATTATATTTATTTTAATTTAATCACTAGAGCGGTGCAGACGTAGCACATGACAGACAGAATGGCATCATAGCAAGGGTTCCGACGTTACCCGGCGTGTTCCCTGTGCACAAGCGACGGTCATGTACACGATGTGTTGACGTACAGACGACACAATAGAAATGACACAGTTCCCTAACGTTTCTGCAATTAATTTTCTACAGATACATTAATAAGATATCAAAATTGCAAAACTAATTAACCATTTCATCCTAAACAAATAATATATACTTTACATGTATGATTTCATACAGAACGCAAACAAAATCACTGTTTATTTATTACGGGTTCATGATATTCTATTCGCAAAAGCACTTGAACTATTGTTTTTTGTCTTTTTCTTTTCCTTACAATGAGTGTGAGTTATTAATGCACATGTTATAGTTATCACTTTTCTTCCAAATATTGTTACAGTGTATGACAAATGATATTTGTAAGTTATTAACAGAAAACGATTATCGTCTATCTGATAGCATGGCCTTATATGTGGAGAAGCTTCTTTCTACGTCTGTTGGAACAACTGCGGCATACTTAAAATCCTGTACAACATTTTTTTTCAACTTCTGTTAGTTCTTCAAAGGAATCCTTATCTCCAGAAATACTGTCACTAATCTTGCAAAGTTTATAATATCCACCATTTTTTTCAACTTATTTGTTATTTTCGCAGATATTATTTTAGCAATTTTATGGTCTACTTGAGTCACTTTCTTCCAGATATTTCGCAGTAGGAAAAACCGATCAACCAGTTTTGTACCAGACTTTTCTAAAGCTGTTATGCAATCAGGAATAAACCCGTAATTCGATTCAATGTATTCCAATTGTTGTTTTATGCTTGAATCAACCAACAGACATTGGGCTATTGGTATTGCAAATGCATCTTTCACATAAAATGATTGAATAACATTCTGGACCTGGTCGAAATATTTACAGTAATAAATGCAGGCCTTCAATCAGGAACCCCATCGAGTAAGTATAGGAAAAGGAGGAAGAGATACACCAGGACATATATTCTTGAATGCTTAACACAACGCATCACACATTTCTTCATGGAACACGGATGAAGAACTATGACCCTGCTCACATTTTTCGCCTTTTTTTCAACTTCATGAGGGCACGTTTGTGTACATCCCTATTTACATGTCTTAGAATATTACATGCTCTATTTACTGAAACTGATATTTTACACAATTTGCAGAATAGTTTATCTTCGCTGCAACAAAAAAATATCACCATATTCGGAAATAAGTCTCTTAAACTTCGCCGAACGAATTTTCTCCCCCTTAGGCATCGTAATACTAGAACCGAACTGTTCTCATGTTCCTTCAGTATTGACGTTTGCTTTACTAAGCTGTACCTACTGCTTGCAGCTATCCTGTGTACCGCAGAGTCAGACCTCTGCGGGTACACAAGGTGAATTTACAACCCTTGCCCTGTTGCCGTTGTGTCGAAAAACTTCTCCCTTTGCACTGCTCTATTAATCACATAATACATATTTATGTTTCTCTGCATCGGACCATTAAACGTTTGATGGATACGTGTACAGAAACATGAATTTACATACACATCTCCGTATTTAGGTAGTGCAATGCCCACTAGCCCACGTATACCTGCGTTATTTTGAGAGTGAATTAAAGACCGCTGTAGAGTATACCAGCTTAACAAAAAAGCATCGGTGTTACGGTCTTGGCTAGTACATTGTTGCCGCAAGATGTCTCCGTTAGTACCCATAAATACTGTTACAAAGTTCTGACTCATACTGTACAACCAGTTTTAGGGGTACTAAACCACCCTTGCGTTAACTGCCACCCTGGTTCATTGTAAGTTCGTCAGTGACAGAAGAAGTACATAACAGCAGTTTTAAGCATGGAATGGGGAGACTACGAAAATCGTGTCGCTGTAATAGCGTTGCATAAGGTTGGAAAATCTGCTAGTGAAATTTTCCAGACCTTAAAAAGACTAAAGATTAGTCGAATGTTTGTTCACCGGACCATCCAGAGATTCACTGAAACCGGGTCTGTTAAGGATCGCCCAAGGGAGGGTCGGCCTCGAACTGTACGGACCGCAGCGGCGCAGAAGGCAGTGGCGGCTCGGTTACGCCGGAATCCTGTCCGGAAGCAGTCAGTCATGACGCGGGATCTCAACATATCGCAAAGATCAATGTCCAGGTTGCTTAGTGAGGATCTTGGACTTAGAGCTTATCGCCGAAGTACCGGACATTACCTCGATGCTCGGTTGAAGGAGCAGAGGGCGCTGAAATGCAGACGCCTGCTGCAGAGTTACGCCCACAATGGACACCGAAGAATTCTCTTCACCGACGAGAAAATTTTCACCATTGAAGAGAGTTTCAACCGCCAAAATGATAGGGTGTATGCATCTTGCTCTCGGGAAGCCCGTGAAAAAGCTCCGAAAGTTCAGAGGGGCCACCATCCCTCCTCAGTTATGGTTTGGTGGGGGGTGAGTTATTCTGGAGCGACCCAGTTGCATTTTTGTGAAAAGGGGGTTAAAACCAGAGCAAACGTGTATGAAAACACGGTATTGGAGCCTATTGTAAAAGACTTAAACCAGACATTGTTCCGGAATCAAAATTGGAGTTTGCAGCATGATTCTGCTCCAGCCCATAAGGCGAGGTCAACGCAAGAGTGGCTTGAGCGTCATGTGCCTGACTTCATTTCTACTGCAGACTGGCCGTCTAGCAGCCCGTACCTCAATCCCTTGGACTACAAACTGTGGTCAATGCTTGAGGGCATCGTCTGTAAGAAGAGGCACTCCACAATTGAAAGTTTGAAGCGTTCGTTGTTGGCAGCATTGGCGGATTTCCCAATGGAGACTATGCGTGCTGCAATAGATGAATGGCCAGAAAGACTTAGAGCCTGTGTGAGCGCAAAAGATGGTCATTATGAAAACTGATTAGTGCTATGTGCGTCAAAAACATGTAATTACAACATACTAAAAGATCATTAAAATATTTCAAGCCATTTTCGAGTTTTCAATTAATTAGTTAGTAACAGTATTTATGGCAAGAAAGAGTGAGGTATAGTATCTCTATCTCACTCTCTTCCTAAACATATAGTGCTCTAGGAAGTTTATCGCACAAGATAGGTACGTTGAGTCCGTTCAAATGATAAAAAAAAACTATTAATGCCATAATAATGCCTGAAAATACATACATCATAACTAGACTTCGGACGTTTAGGCCATTAATCAATTTTTAGACACCTCAACTAGGCTCCATAATGATCGAAAGTGGGCATTAAAATGCAGTTTTAGGCACCTAAAAAGTTACTGTAATTAAAATAATAATAGTAATAATAATAATAATAATAATAATAATACTTAACCTTTTAATGTTTCATGAGTGACATGTAGTATAATATTATTTTATGTCATACAACCGTTTCCTCGTAATATTTGTGAACAAATCACAAATTTAATATACTTATCAAATTGGCAGCAAAAAATGCGTCCTCCCATCCTTCTTGAAACTTTCGTTTTTGTAGAGGTACATGGTTTCGAGAGAGACATTGCGACGATACGCCACTCGCAGGTCAGAGACGAATACAAATGGGACGGAGTTTGACTCCAGTGAGTGAGAGGGTGGGGGTTGGAGGAAATAGGAAGCAAGAGAAATGCACAGCTATCATTGCGAGCCACAATGTGCTCGCGAGTCAATTTTCGCCACGGTTGATCTAAGCCAAAACCACAAAAATCAGCGGGTGGTCATAATTATTTGCCTCTTTGCTTGCTCGTCATCGATTGGCTCGTGAACAACATCGAACATTCCTACCCAATATCGTTACTGGTGACGAGAAGTCGTCTCTTTATGCTAACATAAGGAAAAGAAAGGAATGGTTCAGCTCGTAGAAATATGTCGGAAATGTTCCACTTTCTCTACTTGACACTTCATTTTCTAGCGTCTACTTCTCCACTCACTATCTGCAAAAATGAAAACTTCAATATGTAAACTCAAACACAACAATTAAACTTCAAATAAAAAATGACAATCGATAAATAAAATCGTAGCAACAGGAGTACCAACACGCGAAACAAAAACGCTACGAACTTACGCACCAACTCAATATAAAAATTTATGGGGTATGATTCGTCGCCTCTGTTGTTTATGGATGCAATTTTGTGGAGGTAAATTTCATCTTTACCAAACAACCAGGTTCCCATAACCGTAATTACCCGTTTCCGGTCTACAGTTTTGTATCTCAAACTGTTTAGGTCCACCCTTACACATCACAAAGTTTTCCTGTATTATGACAACACTTTTACTCTTCTCTTCTCCTAACTTGTATTTGTATATTGTATACAAGGAGAATAAAAATTACCCATGCAGCTGAAGACATAATAACACAATGGACATTTAAACTGTGAACGAAATAATAGTGGACGTAAGACGCCAGAGGAGGAAAGAATATAGTGGACAGAATATCAAAGGGACATACGAAACAGTGGGCGAAATATCCGTGGACATAGCGTCTGGGAATCGTGCATCTTTGCTTGCTCGCCATCGATTGGCTCGTGAACAACATCGAATATTCCTATCCAATATCGTTAACTAGTGACGAGAAATGGTGTCTAATGCTAATATAAGAAAAAGAAAGGAATGGTTGAGCCTGAACAAATATTTATTTATTTATTTATTTATTTATTTATTTATTTATTTATTCATTTATTTATTTATTTATTTATTTATTTATTTTTATTGCTAGTAAGTTTGAAAAGAATACAAGTTAATAAATACAATGTAAGATAAACTAGCCCACTCCTGAATGAGTAAGACTCGTGCTCAGGAGGGGATTCCAATACAGACAAAAATAAAATTAAAATATGTCGGAAGTGTTCTATTTTCTCCACTTGACACTCCATTTTCTAGTGTCCACGGCTCCACTAACTATGTAAACTCAAGTACAACAATTGAATTTCAAATAATAAATGACAATCGACAAATAAACTCGTAGCAACAGGAATGCCAACAAGCGAAACAAAAACGCTGCGAACTTACGCACCAACTAAATACAGAAATGTGAGGGGTATGATTCATCGCCCTCTGTTGTTTATGGATTCAATTTTGTGGCGGTAAATTTCATCTTTACCAAACAACCAGGCTCCCATAACCGTGATTATCCGTTTTAGGTCTACAGTTTTGTATCTCAAACTGTTTAGGTCCACCCTTGCACATCAATATCTACCACCCTCGATACTAAGTCAGAGTAGGAGTTCGCTTGCATGTCTTGACCTCATGGCGAATAGAGAATGGGAACAAAAGACTGGATTGTTCCTCTTGAAGGCGAGAAAGATTAGAACAGCAGCTGTTGACGTTTGTGACGCGAACTGAGGAAGGGATAATAGTATCCACCCAACTGTACACTTTTATGTCTTTTAGGTTAGGATATATTGTATAATGTGTTTTATTGTGCCATTTCCATTTTAATATGTGTGTTCTTTTAGAGAGTAGTTGGATGTAATCATAGGTGGGGGAGGGACCTACAAAGGAGGACTTGTTTTGGGTACAAAGCACGTACGGTCAGAAGACCCGTGCATTGGATTTTAGAGAAAATTATGATAATATAAAATCTGTATGTATAGGCCTAATATTACTCAATAAATCTATCTATCTATCTATCTATCTATCTATCTATCTATCTATCTATCTATCTATCTATCTATCTATCTATCTATCTATCTATCTATCTATCTATCTATCTATCTATCTATCTATCTGTCTGTCTGTCTGTCTGTCTGTCTGTCTGTCTGTCTGTCTGTCTGTCTGTCTGTCTGTCTGTCTGTCTGTCTATCTATCTATCTTATCTATCTTATCTTATCTATCTATCTATCTATCTATCTATCTATCTATCTATCTATCTATCTATCTATCTATCTATCTATCTATCTATCTATCTATCTATCTATCTATCTATCTATCTATCTATCTATCTATCTATCTATCTATCTATCTATCTATCTATCTATCTATCTATCTATCTATCTATCTATCTATCTATCTTATCTAATCTAATCTATCTAATCTATCTAATCTATCTAATCTATCTAATCTATCTAATCTATCTAATCTATCTATCTATCTATCTATCTATCTATCTATCTATCTATCTATCTATCTATCTATCTATCTATCTATCCGTCTATCTATCTATCCATCCATCCATCCATCCATCCATCCATCCATCCAATTTTGCCACAAAATTTATCTGCGTCCTTTATTGTGACAACACTTTTACTCTTCTTTTCTCCTAACTTGTATTTGTACACAAGGAGAATAAAAATGACCCTTACAGCTGAACAAACTGCATTACTCGTACTTTTGTAAGGTAGTCGCTTCAGTTTCAGAGACTTGACCTCACTAGTTTTGAAGGTTACCCAAAGTGAGTAACCCCAGAGATAGCTACAGTTTTCCTCAAATTATATTACGTATGTATATTACCCCCGGTTATCTTGATGTAAGTTACTATTGGTCCAGAGAGACTCAAGTCAACATTGTTGTCAGTAATGCAGGAAATCGTCGCTTCGCGGACTGTCTTATGAACTTGTGCTGCTCGTCGCTAGGAGGCGCGCACCGTGTACTGAATTACTAATATTATCACAGTGTATACAGATCGAAGTCATGTTAGGCCGTTACTTGACGGGTCGGTAGAGCATCGGTACATCAACTCCGCAAGCGCTCTACGTGCCGAGTCAATGTCGCAGCCATATAATATGGAGTGTCACAAATTGATGTATGCACTCTTTGAAATACTATTTCACAGCAAAGAAATCAGATAGAAATACGATTTTTGCGGTTTATGATTCAGATGGCAGTGGAAAGCATGGAAACATGTTCAGCTGTTTATAAATAAACATGGCGGTACAATTATCGTTCGATGAACGTAAGTGGATACTGAATTGTTATTAGAAAATGGAGGGACGTTGCAGGGTTGAATTTGGAACACAATTGTAGTAACTAATTCTTCTGCTGTATCGATGGGTGTTTCATAAACAATTGATTTAATGTGAACCCAAACACATAAATCAATTAGAATCATATGTGGGAAACGTGCCGGCCAAGCAACTGCACCTGCTCTCCCTATCCAACGATTTCAGAAATGTACGTTTAAATAATTTCGACAATTTAAGCCTAAATGTACGGGTGCACCGTCTTGTTGAAAGATCATGTTTCTTCGAATATTAATCGGGGCAACTTCAAGTAGCTCTGGAAGCATTTTCAAAAGAAAAATACCATAAACATGTTCATTCCATCGTGCAGGCATAAGATATGGCCCCCACTAGATAGTTATCAAATCAAACACAAATATTTACAGAAAACTTCCATTGATTCTCTACAGCTTTAGGATTCGTGTCACTCACAGATGATATTTTGTGACATATAACAACAAACTAAATTCAATTATTATTTCCATGGTAACAAGAACAGCTGAAACATAAATGCAGCCATAATGTGAGTGATGCTTTATACGAAACATTTCCAGGCACTATTTTATTAAGACTACTGTATTACACTTTTACTACGTCACACTACTTTCGACCAATAAAACGGTACGAAAGGACGTCTTTCAACCAATCATGGCTGCTTAATGCACAATTTTATCGCGTCCCTAGCATTTGTTTGATTTTATCGCGTCCCTAGCATTTGTTTATTTTTATCACTACCCTAGCACTTGTTTTTTTGTTTGCCAACATTTCAAACTGCACTGGTCTGGACGTCAAAAAACAGAAAATTACAAACCACTCCAGTCGATGCACAGCACTTTCAAAATAAATATGACTCGCATTGGCATTCAAGAACAAGAATTAATAAAGATCACTGGTCATATATGAAGAGCACCATTCGGAAATCCTGAATAAGTTGAGGGATACACCATGTACATCAACGAGTTCACTTCTTTTACGAACACGTCCAATATAACATCAACTGAACCACCAACCACTAAAACATTCAAATTTGAAAATTGTACTTTCAATAATTCTTTCTTTTAAAATTATTCATGTTCAATTTTTCTTTCATCATTGTTAATTAAAAGGTTTCTTGTTTATTTCATCATCCCTAATTAAAACTTTTCTAACACTTGTTTATATTATTTAGGTTATGTTTGTTATAGCTTCTGCTATATGACATTATGGATAGTCACGTATCAGAGATTGTTTAATACTAAGATTTATTGAAAATCACCTGTCAAGTGAGGTTGATTACTGGGATCCGGATGATTGAAGTGGAATGCAAATGTTTTAATAAAAATGAAACTGAATCAACAAAGCCTTCTTGACTAGCAACCGTCCACAGAGTTCAATGAAGATTCCATAGTTGGCACAACTGATAACAAGAAAAAGCTAATCATAACACACTACTGCCATTTAGCGTAATATTTGTAATATTGAGATGGTACAATAATACATTTGAAGACAGTTGTATTATCGTAAGCCAATTAATATTTTATTGCATTGGAGTACTTTGTTAATTCTTATCTTTATATACTTTCTCCTAATCGTGTAATAGTCAATTAAATTCCACTCTAGTTTTGATTTTCTCTAGATAAATCAAAACCTCTAGTGAGATTACTGTTGAAAAAAATATTTTCATATCCTTTATCACATCAGAAAATTGGAATAGTTATTCTGTTACACCCTGTATATTTCGACATATTTATTCAAGTTATGTCTTTAACATCCATTATACTAAAAAATAGTTTCGTGTAACCGTCTGCGTGTCTGATTATAGTAATATTGTTCCAAAGCGACAGGAAAATGTGTTTTGTGGATGTATTATTATTTCATGTACGAACAATATGAAGCGCATGATAAATATTTGAACACAAAGCTACAAATAATGCGAAGGAATGCACTAGTAATTGTGGTCTTAGGACCTTTTAGCACTGAACAGTAGCGAGTAAACGTGCGGGTGAGGGAAGCGTTCGACAATAATTTCCCAGAGGCTCGGCTTAGTCTGCATTGTCGCTTCAGGTCTCAACGGCGCCGAATCATTTTCACCCTCTTCAATTCAGAAGGATAAAATAAATATTCTTGTTCTGTCGTCTCGTTGTATAATAAAAAAAAATCATCGTGCAATGAACTCATCGCAACAATAGTGTAGTGTCGTGTAGTTCCTGGGTAACTCAATCGGTAGAGCATTCGTGCGCTAAGCGAAGGGTCCCGCAATCGATACCCGGTCCCGTAATAATTTTTCCCTTGGAATTATTCAAGTCTGCTTCACAGGGAGATTTACCTGAAAGCCAGATTTGTATAATATATACGTCATGTAGGTAAGTTAACAGAAAACCACAATTGAAGTCACCCAGAGTTTGTGTGCACTCAAAGTTGGGTTTCTGGCGCCTTGTTAGCCCACTTGAGTTGTGTGCATATATGAAGGGAGAAATTGGGACGGTGTCGTGTAGTTCCTGGGTGGCTCAATCGGTAGAGCATTCGTGCGCTAAGCGAAGGGTCCCGTAATCGATACCCGGTCCCGTAACAATTTTTCCCTTGGAATTATTCAAGTCTGCTTCACAGGGAGATTTACCTGAAAGCCAGATTTGTATAATATATACGTCACTGTAGGTACGTTAACAGAACACCACAATTGAAGTCACCCAGAGTTTGTGTGCACTCAAAGTTGGGTTTCTGGCGCGTTGTTAGCCCACTTGAGTTGTGTGCATATATAAAGGAATAAATTGGGAAGGTGTCGGGTGTAGTTCCTGGGCGGCTCAATCGGTAGAGCATTCGTGCGCTAAGCGAAGGGTCCCGCAATCGATACCCGGTCCCGTAATAATTTTCCCTTGGAATTATTCAAGTCTGCTTCACAGGGAGATTTACCTGAAAGCCAGATTTGTATAATATATACGTCATGTAGGTACGTTAACAGAAAACCACAATTGAAGTCACCCAGAGTTTGTGTGCATTCAAAGTTGGGTTTCTGGCGTCTTGTTAGTCCACTTGAGTTGTGTGCATATATAAAAGGAAAAATTGGGACAGTGTTGGGTGTAGTTCCTGGGTGGCTCAATCGATAGAGCATTCGTGCGATAAACGAAGGGTCCCGGCATCGATACCTGGCCCGGGAACAATTTTTCCCTTGAAATTATTCAATTCTGCTTCACCAGGAGCTTTGACTGAAAACCATATTTGCATAATATTCAACGTCTTCAACAGTGTTCAGGCTCTTCATAAGATTTTCTTTGAAAATACGTCAAAATGCTTCCCATAACTGGTGTACGCCTGAAAACAGGTTTCGTTTAGTGCAGCGCCGTTCAAAAAGTGACATGGAAAAGTAACAGCCCGTTTACTGCTGATTCAGCTCATCAGATTTCGGGAATATAATCTCGCAGTTTATATTTTATTTCAGTAGGTTATTTTACAACGCTTTATCAACAGCTTAGGTTATTTAGAATCTGAATGAGATGAAGCTGATAATGCCCAGCATTTGCTCATATTGGGTTGAGGGAAAACCCCGGAAAAACCTCAACCAGGTAATTTGCCCCGACTGGGAATCGAAGCCGGGCCACCTGGTTCCGCGGCTAGACGTGCTAACCGTTACTCCACAGGCGTGGACCGCAGTTTATATGTTTGCATTACAGATACTTAGCTATAATTTATTGTCTTATTTGTAATAAGTGCTGAAGCTATTAACCGTCCTTTCTAATACACATTTCACATATTTTCAAAAGATTACTGGACACACAGTGGATTTCGCCTGAGTCTATGAAATTTAACCCTAAGTACATGGTCCATTTCATTCAATTTATGACTGACTGTTTTCTTATAAGGCTTTACTTTAAACAATTTCTTCCCTTTCCAAGTTATTGTCTTGAATATACCTGCCTAACGCGCTAGATTTTTTTAACGATTTCCTGTTCTAGCCTATAGTCTATGTAATCGAGTTTTTATTCAGTCAGAACACGATTTATGCGCCACCTTTTTATTTAAAAATCGGCCGCTTTATCTAACTTTTTCACTACACAGTAGATTCTGTATTGTTGAATCTCATGGTTGTTGCAGAACAGAATGTTTGCGTTGAAATATAGGCCGACACTTTTTGTTCAGTCTCTTCGCAATATTCATATCATAAATAAAGATTCGCTGTTCTAATGCATTACTACGAAATGAACTGAAATTCTGAACGGAAGTCAGCTGTATACTAATGCTCTAACCTTGGTGTTCCTTCAGCCTGTATTATCTGCGCAAACTATGTAACACAACATGTTCTCACACTTATTCCGGGGAAAATATACATACTATTTCCTCGGCAGAGAAGTTCGATCTATAATAGGAAAAGACTGACGGCGTTTATGTGGGCGAAATCTGTTCCCTGGCCAACGCTCTACATACTCGTATTAGATATTAGGCCTATATGTATTTTAGAAGACTGCGTATGTGTAAAGATGAGTGTCACGAAGGTCACACATACTCTCTATTATAAATTTACACGTTTCATAACATTTTCGTTTTTTTATCATGTTCGGATTATTATTATTATTATTATTATTATTATTATTATTATTATTATTGGCCGGGTAGCTCAGTTGGTAGAGCAGCTGGCTACGGACTGGAAGGTCCGGGGTCCGATCCCAGGTGGTGACAGGATTTTTTCTCGTTGCCAAACTTTCAGAACGGCCCCGAGGTTCACTCAGCCTCCTATAAAATTGAGTACCGGGTCTTTCCCGGGGGTAAAAGGCGGTCAGAGCGTGGTGCCGACCACACCACCTCATTCTAGTGCCGAGGTCATGGAAAGCATGGGGCTCTACCTCCATGCCCCCCAAGTGTCTTCATGGCATGTTACGGGGATACCTTTACCTTTACCTTTATTATTATTATTATTATTATTATTATTATTATTAATCATCATTATTACTGTTTAATATGGACCCAAATTAGAAGTTGAATTTTCGATTTCTGGTTTACATATACAAAATATTCCTTTTACACCCAAAAGTATTTGACTTATTGCTTAAATAGATAAAGAGATACAATTTTTCATAATCGTATATAAGTTAACGGGAGTCTTTGTATACAGAGTGTAAGCATGGCTTTGTTACAAAATTTTAAGAGTGCTAGAGGTGATCAATGTGAACAGGGGACCAATGTCTGTAGCCATCTGCCATTCAACTCAAAGCTATCTTCCTCATTTAATATAATTTATTGCATTTCATAGAGCTGTCTTCAGAATTGTATATTTAAAATGCAGAAAAAGTATATATATATATATATATATATATATACAAAAATACATAAGATTCTTGTGTATGTTATTAGTATCTCTTTGTTGTTACCTATTGCTTTAAAAAGAATGCGTTTAACTTGTAATTTTAAGTCAAGTTTTCTAATATTCCTTTACTGTTTACATTTGTTTTTAAAACTTTTGTATTGCTCTTCAAGAATTTCGTTATTCGTTGGTTGTAAGTCATTACTTGTCTTATCATTTTAATTATTGTACTTGTTCCTGAATCACGTATGTAACTTGTAACCGTAAATCATTGCTTGTAATATCCCTTTATTACTCTTAACTGTTTCATTGTTCATGAATTAAGTATTAATTTGAAAGTGAAAGTCAAACTTTGTTATATTAATCTACTATTGATTATATTTTTAAGGTCGTGTATTTACTCTGAAACGGTTAGACATTCTTGTATATCTTTTGCATTGATTATTCCTCAAACATCTCATTAATCTTTAACAGGATCCATTCTTTCATTAAGGTGCATTCTTCTACATAATTCATGTGAATTGTAACTGTGATTACTATTTTATATTATAAATTTACTATTGTTTATTGGTAAAAAAAATATGTATTTTGATTTCATCTTTAACCCTAATGTACCTCAGGGTAAAATAGGGTTTATTAAATTGTTTAATAAAAAAATACATAATATGTGTTAAGCAGATGAGGACTAAACTCACAATAATTGGAAAAACCATCAAAGAACAGATAAGTGAGTTCAGTTATCTGGGATATCATATTGGTTACAAAGATAGGAAGATATTCACATAAAATTAAATAGATTGAAGCAGTTTTTGGGTCAGTACATTCATTACAACGAACATTATGATATAAAGTGCGAAAGGAAACACTGTTGAAACTATACAGTCATCTTATTGTCATTTCTATTACTGTCTAAATTTCATGAAAGGATCCCTGCGAGGGGAGTACGGTCCTTGCGGGGTAAGAGGAGAGAGTAAGCCAGTAACTCCGTGTTCTTGTAGGAGTAGGTGGATGGGAGTGGTGTCATTGGTCGACTGGTACAAACAAGGCTCAGTCAATGGCCGGCTGGTTCCATGTCGGGGAAAGGTTATAACAGTAGGGGAAAAACTCGCATTCCTTGCTTGGACCTTATCGTGAAATGCGGACAGTATATGAATGCGAAAGCTGGGCTTAATTATCTGACGAACTAGGCGAATTGAATCATCTGAAATGAGATTTCTCCGTTTTATAGTTGCATACACACTGTTACCAATAGATCATGAAAAATGTACCGATAACAGACAAGAATGAAATGTGAAATCAATAATTTATTGTAGACACAATTGGAAGATGCAGAGACATCATTTTACTTTTACTTCAATTTTTATTGTAACTGGGTTTGTGAATGTACTTCACTCCCATCCCCTTTACTAGTAAACTTCCAATCGTCGTCCTCACAGAACCAAGGCCGCGTATGCAGTCAAAGTCGCCTTAAACAGTACTGAGTTAGTGAGTATAGTACGTTCCAGAAATATGTTCGCGTTTTCCAGTGACGAAAGAGCTTCCAATATTGAATCATATTTTCGCACAGGTACTGTCGACCGTTTGCCTACGTCGCATCCCGGTTCCCCCACCCGCTTCTGCTCGCCCCTCTGTAAAGGCCAGTGGCTAGGCTGTTTTAGCTTTTTATGTTAGGAAATGGACGTATACGTAATATTATACAACTGTTTTAAGTAATTTAAATAAAAGGGCCTCGTTAAGTAATTAACTGTCACGTGATTTTTCGCCTTCCTACGACTCTGCGACAAAACTACTTGGACGGGCAGTAGGTAGCATGTCTGAGTAATTTTATCTTTTCGGATCGAGCAGAAGTGAACATTGAATTTACAGTACGTAAGGTACTCTTTTATAGAGTAGGCACAGAATTATTTCAACATGAGTTACTAGTACGAAGGACAAAACTGCTAATTGGAATTAGGTACAATAGTCTATAGTGCGATAATGTGCACAAAATAATTGAAGCCTGTATCGAAATGAACGGCGACCATTTAAAAAAATGCGTTTAAATATCCATATTATGATTATTTTTCAATTATTTAACTGCATTCTCAAAATTATACACTAATGTGCTGTAGACAGTATAATATACACGGCGTAATGAGTACGTCCGAATGGATAGCTCAGTTCGTGAGTAAAAACAATTATATATTAGTTCAATGTACCGAAGTACATATGATATTTCCATGCAGATATTCTGCGTCATCATATGATGAAAGAGTAATGGAACGGAGAAAAATTCTCTCCGGCGCCGGGATTTGAACCTGGGTTTTCAGCTCTACGTGCTGATGCTTTATCCACTAAGCCACACCGGATACAACCCCGGCGCCGGACAGAACTGTCTCTGATTGAGTTCCAACTCTTGGGTTCCCTCTAGTGGCCGCCCTCTGCACTACGTCATAGATGTCTATGAACATAGGATCGAAGTCCACACATGTGCTGAGGTGCACTCGTTATGAGTGACTAGTTGGCCGGGATCAGTGGATAAAGCATCAGCACGTAGAGCTGAAAACCCGGGTTCAAATCCTGGCTCCGGAGAGAATTTTTCTCCGTTCCATTACTCTTTCATCGTATGATGACGCAGAATATCTGCATGGAAATATCATATGTACTTCGGTACATTGAACTAATATACGATATGCGTAAATCACTTCGTGATTTAAGACGGCGCTTATTCCGTCGGATCCCGGCCAACTAGTCACTCATAACGAGTGCACCTCAGCACATGTGTGGACTTCGGTCCTATGTTCATAGACATCTATGACGTAGTGCAGAGGGCGGCCACTAGAGGGAACCCAAGAGTTAGAGCTCAATCAGAGACAGTTCTGTCCGGCGCCGGGGTTGTATCCGGTGTGGCTTAGTGGATAAAGCGTCAGCACGTAGAGCTGAAAACCCAGGTTCAAATCCCGGTGCCGGAGAGAATTTTTCTCCGTTCCATTACTCTTTCATCGTAAAAACAATTATTGTTTATACAGTAAGTTACTGTATTTTGACTAAATAAAAACCTAATGAAAATAATTATCAAACTCAAAATCGTGGTATTTCCTAATTATGTAAATGAATAAAATACTTCTTTCCCTCCTATACCTAGTAAAGTGATTGGTTTGTATTTTACGCTAGTATCATCGAACTCTGGTCATGGAAGAGGGTAGAAAACGGTGTTTCCTGTTCTCAAGCGTTAATCCAATAGTGGGCTATAGCCAGGTTAATATTAGAAATGTTAGTAAATCTAAATAATGTCCCTGTGTAATAAACTGCAGAAATCTTGTCCAACGTACGAATACCTTTTAGTTAATGTGAGCTGTATCTTTTCTTGCACTTACGTTCTGAGAGACTAAATACAATATAAGAAACCGATCTCAAAGGTATTTTTCATTTTGTGTAGATGTATTGATATAAGAGGGTTGTATTACTTTGAAGACGTACTTTAATTTCGGTAGTTATGCAAGAAGAAGTTGTACTAAGGCTTTTATCACATTATTTTCGTGTCACAAATTCAGAAGTTGAATTTTATATTTTATTAGTCTGAATAACTCAACGATACAAATAGAGCTACATAGCTGTAACCTACATTCATTTTTTTCCAGGTGAAGACCAGATGTAATATAAAAAGCACTGATTTAAAACGGCTCGATTCTCAAATAAATTTCAAAAGATTAAAGACTCGTGTTTTACAAATTCAGTGTGCTTCATGATTGATCTTCGTCAAACCGAATGATAAATGCGATTTTCCGTTTGACTTCTATGATTTGCGAATTCATTACTTTTAGCCTCTAACTTGAAGTAGTCCCCTCCTATTTTGAAATATTTATCATTATGAGTTTGAAGCACGAAGAGAGTCAACTGTAGCTCAGTTTCATAATTCACAAGTAGACTATCTCAGGTTTTATTTACTAATTTTATCGTGTATGCTTTTTTCTTATTCTGCTGACTATTTTAAAGCCTGTTTCATACAGAATCTTACCATCTTTTCCCATGATGGTCAGGACTTCTCTTCCCTTCGGATAATCCACCCATCTCTATTCTTTATTCCCCATCTGACATTCTAGATATGTCATTATTCCATTCTGTTCTTCGTTTCATGATCCAGTATTGAGTATTAATTTTCCTCTGATAGTATTAGACCTACTTCCTACTCTGTTATGTCTGGTTTTCTTTACTATTTTTCTGAGAACTTCCATTTCTGTTGTCTTTGGTAACTGGTATCTGGTCGTGATTCTGTTAAGGCCCAGTTATATGATCGCAGAATAAATCTTGGAATAGCTATTCATGGAATAGCCTAACTATAGAATAAATGGAGTATCGTGTTGTATGACGTTCGTTTATTCCAAGGTTATCTATTCCATAGTTTAGCCGAACTGTAACAGAGGTTGGCAATATTTTAGATGGTGTTTTGTTTATAAAGTACATTCAGAATACCAGTAATTGTTGAAATTTATTTTCTGAACATATCATTACTTTGTGTACAGATTTTGTTATAAAGAAATGAGTAAGTCAAAATAAATTAGAAGTTAAAATTGTTAGATAGAAGATACACTTAAGCTAGTTGCGATAGTGAATGACTATAAGAACGTGCTAGAAAGCAAAAACTGATGCCATAACTTTTAAACAAAAGACAAGAGCATGGGAGTCTATAGCTAGGTTATAATAATGCAAAACGTAATACTGATATAATACGTGGTACAGTCATTAAGTTCTAAGACTTCACGCCTGGAGGGTAGGCTCCCACAAGAATCTGGATGTATCACAAGATGCCGCATAACACGGCGTACATTTAAACAGAACCACATCCTCCCTCAAAATAGTCTCCGTTGGTCGGTATGCACGTTTGCCAACG
This sequence comes from Periplaneta americana, assembly GCF_040183065.1. Taxonomy (NCBI): domain Eukaryota; kingdom Metazoa; phylum Arthropoda; class Insecta; order Blattodea; family Blattidae; genus Periplaneta; species Periplaneta americana. The sequence goes on from NC_091122.1 coordinate 151,970,116, forward strand.
TTGGTATAGCTGCTGGAAGCACCGTTGAAAGATGTTGGCAGGAAGGTCCCGTATGGCTTCTCTTGTGGCAGTCATGACCTCTTCGGAAGAATGAAATCTACGCCCACGTAGGGTTGCTTTCATGCGAGGAAAGAGAAAAAAATCGCATGGTGCGAGATCAGGTGAGTACGGAGGGTGTGGAAGAACTGTCACCTGTTGTCTTGCAAGTTCATCTTGGACAAGGACAGAGCGATGTGCAGGGGCGTTGTCATGTAGCAACAGCCAATTCTTTGTACGCCATAGCTCAGGTCGCTTACGGCGAATTGAATCTCGTAAACGGCCAAGGATCTCTTTGTAGCGGGTTTTGTTCACAGTTGCACCTTCTGGGATGAATTCCATGTGAACAATTCCATTTGAATCAAAAAACATTTCAAGCATCACCTTGCCTTTTGACCTGTCTTGTCGCGGTTTTTTCTGTCGTGGTGATAACGGCGTTTTCCAGGTGGCGGATTGTCGTTTCAGTTGCGGATCGTAAAGGAAACACCAAGTTTCGTCTCCAGTTATTATATGGTTGAGAAACGTCGGATCATCATCAGCACTACTGATGAGGTCACCACAAATCGTCATGCGATCATCAAGTTGGTCTTGTGACAGGATTCGTGGCACACTGTGCTGGGTAACACGAGACATGTTCAGGTCATCAGACAGAATTTTGTAGCAAGTACCATGGCTGACCCCTACTGTTGCTGCGATATCGTCTACCGATTGGGAGCGGTTAGCACGCACCAACGTTACAACTTCTTGGATCTTGCGTTCAGTTCGAATTGTTTGTGGCCGACCAGTACGCACATCATCTTCCAAACTGTCTCTTCCTTGAAAAAAACGTCGGTGCCACCTAAACACAACACTGCGACTCACTGCGTCCTCACCGTAAACTTGCTGCATCATTTGAAACGTTTCGGCAGCAGTTTTGCCTAATTTCTGGCAGAACTTGATGTTTGCCCGTTGCTCAAACTGTGACATCTCTGGTTCCGACGTGCGCATTCAAATCACCGTCACAACAAAGACCGTAGTTCTGCTTACAGTGCATGCACTCAACTGTCTCTTGTTGGGTCGAGAGACTAACTGACAAGGTATCATACCATGGCGCCACCTATGCGCTATAGTGCACCACAATGCCACTATGCGCTCAGTATTAGAACTTAATGACTGTACCACGTATTATGCTATGAACATGTTTAAATTTAATTTTAATTATTTAAAAATTACAATTTCTTTATAATGATGAAATTGTGAACTATTTTTACCTGTGTGTTATATGTTCCAATAATCATTAATCAGTCCTAGCACGTTTTAAGCATGTCCATTTTTAAACTGAATCGTGCCAGAAATTCTTCATTGTTACACTCGTTTAATAGATAAAGTTTGTGCCTTATTTTCTTTGTTTCCGCATTCTCAAAAATACATTATATGTAATTCATCATCACTATCAGAGATTCATGTCTAATGCTGTTGCCATTTTATATTTTATTCTCTAGATAGAAATTGAACAACTACTGAAAGCATGGAATAGCTTATTCGGAAGTTATTCTCCGAATAATGCACTATTTCAAGTTTGTACAACACATTTCTCTCATAACCGTGGAATTAATTTTAACAGGGCTTTATTCCGTATTCGTACAACTGGACCTAAATAGATTAATATTGATCTTATTACTCATTTACAAATTCTTACTTTTAATTATTCAATTAGAATGAATAACTAAATAAATGTGCGTATTCTAGAAGGTGGCTTCTCCAAAAGGGCAAGATTTCAGGAGAAGGTTAAAACTGATTTGTAGTGACATTCTTATGGCACAAATTCTTTATTACAACATATCAATAGACAATGGTAATGCCTGACTTTCTGAGGTGTTAAAAGCAATGAATTTTATTTGCATTAAGTACAAATACAAATACTGAAAACTTACCCTTTTGGAGAAGTCATCTTCTTGCATGCGCATATTCAAATCGTGTGTGCATTAATAGAGTCAATGACATAAAAAGGGACTAGTCATGCAAAGGTCATTTTGAGAAAAACACAATAATTTTCACAAATTGCATTGTACTTGCGTTAACTCCTTATTTTTGGTATTGTTACCTTAAACTTGGTCGCATTTACTTGTTCCATAGACAGTTAATTTCTTCAGAAAACGGAACGTACAGACAAATATTTTCAAAACTGCTGACATGTCCCTTTTTTCATCTAAAAGAACAGATTTTAGTATACAAATCATAAATAAATTTAAAAAGGTAAAATTTTGTTGATATTATATTATATTATTATTGTTATATGTATTTTAAAGCACAAAATTACATTTCTAAACAAGTTGACACCTCGGAATAGGAGAAGAAATGCAAGAAGGAAGTGAAATAACGAGAGGACTACGACAAGAACATGGGAGGGATGATAGTAGAAGGAATAAGAATAAAGTGTGCGTAAGATTTGCTGAAAATATGGGGTTGTTAGCAGAAGAGGTGACGACACTAAGGGATATGCTTCTGGAACAGTATGGAATGAAGATAAATGCAAACAAGACGAAGACCATGGCTATAGGAAGAAAAATAAAGAAGGTAAACTTGCGAATTGTAAATGAGGCAGTAGAACAAGTAAACAGCTTTAAATACTTGGGATGTACTATAAGCAGTAACATAAGATGCTGTTAGGAAGTCAAAAGGAGGATAACAATGGCCAAGGAAGTTTTTAATAGAAAAAGGAGCAGCTTCTCCTGACCTCTGAAAAAATAACTAAGGAAGAGACTAGTGAAGTGTTTTGTGTGGATTGTGAAATTGTGTGGGGCAGAAACATGGACATTACGATGAAGTGAACAGAAGCGACTAGAGGCATTTGAAATGTGGATATGGAGAAGAATGGAGCGTGTGAAATGGACAGACAATAAGGAACGAAGCTGTGTTGGAGAGAGTGGATGAAGAAAGAATGATGCTGTAGCTGTTCAGGAAGAGAAAAAGGGATTGGTTTGGTCACTGGCTAAGAAAAAACTGCCTACTGAAGGATGCACTGGAAGAAATAACGACCGGGAGAAAAGTTCGGGGCAGAAGAAGATATCAGATGATAGACAACATTAAGATATATGGATCATATGCGGAGACTAAGGGAAAGGTAGAAAGTAAGAAAGATTGGAGAATGCTTCACAGAAACATATTTCCTCTAAAACGGTGTATGTTAGAGAAAAATGTATTTAGATTTTGCAAATCTCTTCTCATGTTTTATTACCAGTTTCATTTTGGTGCAGAGGTTACCATCCGCCCTGTATTTACTTGGCGGGAGATGGGATTGAACAATGATAGTCTGATATTGGCAGCACTACAGTTGATTGAAGGGAAATAGCTCACAACATTAAGTACTTTTTATTTTGTTTTGATTATTATACAAATTGGAGTCATATTTATAAACTAGTGATGGATGAGTTAATAATAATTTTAAATTTACCTGTTATTGATTTATGTAATGATATAGCTAGTCGTTTTCGTCTTTGTACATATTTACCACTACTACTACTACTACTACTACTACTACTACTACTACTACTACTGCTGCTGCTGCTGCTGCTGCTGCTGCTGCTGCTGCTACTACTACTACTGCTACTGCTACTACTACTACTACTACTACTACTACTACTACTACTACTACTACTATTACTACTACTACTACTACTACTACTACGATGGCATCACAGCCCAAAGTCGAGCCTTAGCCTTCTCAATTTTCTTCCTCCAACTCTCCCTGTCCTGTGCTAATCTCCTCCAGGCAGTTGTTCCGAGATAGTCCTGAGAATCGATCGTTACCGCATCTATCCATCTATTTTTGGGTCTTCCAATTGGTCTTTTACCATGTATTTTCCTTTCTAAGATCTTCTTTGGTATTCTGTTCCCTTCCATCCGATAGACATGTCCGGCCCATTCAAGCCTCCTTAATTTGATGAAAGTAACAATATCGAAACTTCTATATATATATATATATATATATATATATATATATATATAATTTGAACTGGTAATGGAAATTACGGCAAAACGGATGAACGGATTTTAATAAATGACCCCTCATTTTGAAGCTTGGAACTCAAAGTTTTTCAGAAAAATAGTAGTTTTCAGTGAAATGTCAATTTTCCAACATAATTTTCCTATTTTCCAAAATCCATCCGTCGTCAGTTTTGAGAACTAGCTAATTGCATTCCAGAATAAAACAAAACACACACTACAGTAAACAATATTACACGAAGGCCATGATCTCCAAGAATGCTGACATATTTAGAGCTCAAATTAAATTGGTAATTAAAAACTTAACTTACTAAAAATAAATTACAGGTTCGATTCTCTGGTATGTAATTTTCTGAGTACAGCTATGTATTGGATATTAAAATCTACAAACCTTGAGGTGGTTTGATGATATTATTACCATTAGAAATAAAATATTATTGTAGTTAATGCCATGATGTGACTATTTTTCATTAATTATACATGCTATATTGATGACATGAAAGTGAAACGTTTTGGGGTTATATAAGTAGGTGTAGAGAATAACTTAAATTAGATTTTGATTTCTATATTTTACTGAGTGGCAGCTATATAATAGTATATATAGTATATGTTACTGAAAGCTGCCAGGTTAAATAAAGCCATTATTATTATTATTATTATTATTATTATTATTATTATTATTATTATTATAAAACTTATTGAAAATCAAATATTTTTATAGTTATTAATCAAGTGGGGTTGGGTCTTTTTCATATATTTAATGGCGTTCTGGTGTAGATATTTATATGCGTGGTTCTCTTCAGTACTGGGTCGAGAGAGAGAGAGAGTATCTTTCATTATTATGGAAGCAAATAACTTTCAGAATGTCTGGTATTCTTCATTGAAAATAAATCTGAAAAATGTTTATTTGAATGTCTAATGAACTTAGTTTGCAGCATTTGCTGTACAAGCCACTAGTAATTTATATAGCTCGTTATTATAACGTATTCTCCATAGCATACTTTCTTGCTCTGGTCCAAAAATTGTTCTAAGTATTTTTCGTTCTAATGTACCTAGTTTAGCTTCTGTCTCCTTAGATTATGTCCAAGTTTCGCTTGCATAACAGAGAATACTTCTAACAATTGTTTTGTATATTTTAAGTTTTGTTTCCTTGTGCACACAGTTTATTTCAATATTGCGCTTAATGCAAAGTAGGCCTTATTGGCTGCAGTGATTCGACTCTGTACTTCAATTAATTCGTTATTGTTACTTGTCATTACTGTTCCAAGATATTTAAATTTCTCAGTTTCTTCAAACATGTTTATCGTCAGATTAGGAGGGTAGTATATATTCTGTTTGTTTCTTATTTGTGTCATCTGTTTGGTTTTACTTGCATTAATCTGCAACCCGATTTTAGCGGCTCCTTGTTCCAGGTCTTTATACACTTCTTCCATTGCTGTCAACGACCGTCCCATTACATCCAAGTCATCTGCGTATCCTACTATTTGAACGCTTTTGTAAACTTAAGTGCTGTTAGGATATATACCTGTCTGTGTTATCACCCAATGTAAAGCAAGATTGAAGAGCATTGGTGCTAGAGCATCCCCTTGTTTCAGCTATTATCAATGTTAAATTGTTTTGTTGAACCATCATATATATTCATTGAGCTATGGCTTCTGCCATGGTCATCTTGACGACTCTGATTATCTTTAGATGTATCCCTTGATGAATCATAATTTTGTATAATCCTTGTCTATTAATGCTGTCATAAGCTGTTCTGAAATCTACAAACAAATGGTATAATCAAATCAATCCTTGGATGGCAGGTAGCATTGTCTAAAAACACTATGACTTTACGACCTTAACGTTTCATTGCTCCATTCAAATTATGAAGCCACTCTTCCATGATAGAACTGATCATCTAGGCCAGGCATGTCAAAACCCTACGCGTTGTGCAATCGCGCACATTGTGCACTTGTCTCTGTGCAATGTGCAGTTCCTATTCCCCTACCTGGAGGGAGTGAATCGGCTTGGAGGGGAACGCGACAGGGCTGTACAGTACCTATAGTGGCAGATCAGCTTCTTTTTTTCAGTAACACAGATCAGTACGGGTGCTCATTGAGCTGTGATTGTGAATGCGTTATGGAAAATAAAGTGAGGAGTCCACAGAGATAACCAGAAAGAGAAATCACGAATCATATAACATAACTGTTATGATGTTTTCCTCAGCCAATAGTAATTATTTTAAAATGATAGGCTTTCATCATATCATGTGGACCTAATAGTGATATGAGAATTCAAATCATATTAGTAAAGTTCTCAAAATATGATATTCGCCAGCTCTTATTTCTTAATCAGCACTCTCACGGCAAGACAAACATGAAAATGATGTTGTTTTGGAGTCTGTACTAACACAGCCATCAATGGTTAGACGACTTACAACTTTTATTTGATAAGCTGATAAGTGATAAGAATACATGTGAGGCTCTTGAGGTTGTAAGGGAAGGAAGAAAGCAACTATTTGAAAGGCGGAAAAATTTTCTGGAAAAATAATACATAATGGCGAATTTTCCACCTCACGTTACTATATTATCTAATATACTTACGTTAATAAATCTTTAAACCTGACATAAAGAAAATGCCCTCGGTTCACAGCTTGTGAAGTAATTCAGTAACGCTCCCAACTTGCTAATACTTGCTCTCAACATTTCCAAATAAACTATATATAAATTTAAATTCAAGCTTAATTTATCCAATTTATTAATAATAATGTGAATTTATGTTAATATACAGCAAGGAAATGATTCCAGTGTAAAAGCCTCACAATGTCCTATTGCATGTAATTGGGAGTAAAATATTTTCTTTCTTAGCATTTGTGCACCAATGGTCCCAATAATGCTTGAGGAACAATGAAAGAGTATTACTTTGAAATAATCAGTACCTACTACGTAAAATGAAATATTGTGTTCGTTTTTTGTTGTTTCGAAATTACTGCAATATTTATATTTTCTTCAAATACTGTATACAAATCATGTAAATAAATTATTCTTTACAAACGACTGCATTGTGAATTGTAACTGAGTAAGTCTATTGTTTCTTGTGTTACAATTATTGTCAAATATAGACACTGACAATAATTGTGTTTTTTCCTTCTGCTAAGTATGTTTATAATGTCCAAATGTCAATTTAAATGAACACTAGAAGCGCAGAATAGATTCCTGTACAGTACATCCCTCCCGCTAAGAACTGGTAAGAGCAACACGTGAATGACGCAATCTGCACAGACCGTCGTTCCGTGCACATACACTGCACTTTCAGTGTCTGATTTTTGACATGCCTGATCTAGGCTTTTTGATTAAATCGCACAGTTTTACTTTATTCGCACTGTTATTTAACACTGTATTGGCATATTAACACAAAACTCAGAATAAATAAGAGGAACTGTGAAACTAAATTGACACTACACTACAATTATTCACAGTTTTATTCTACTCGCACTATCTTTTATCACTGTATTGGCTTGATAGCACAAAACTAAGAGTAAATGAAAGAAAATGCAAGAGGGTTGGAAGAAGTAACGGTACAAGAGATCAGTAACCTGCCCGGGACCTTGACAATAAGCACAGAATAGTGACATGGTTAGAGAAGCTTCATCTCCAACGCCTGACAAAGAATAGCGAAAGTCTTCCAGATCATTGCATGTACAGTCACACAAAAAAAATATCATGCTTCGTACAGTATTATCGGAAAATTAAAAACGATTTGAAAGAATTCAGCAACAGTTACGCTTAAAATTATCCGTTTTAGTCAGGTTTTTTTTTTTTTTTTTTTTACCTAAATGGTGGCCAAAAATGATTCCGTTTTCGCATTAGGCAGTTTTCCGTCTTAAAGTATTATTTTACATAGGAAATCATTCCGTTCCCAAATTTATTTTTCGTTTGTGCAGGTTTCCTTTTTATAGAGGATACGTTTCAGCAAGGTTTGACTGGATATATATATATATATATATGGGAATATATTTTACAATAGTGTGTAGTCCACACCTGTGGAGTAACGGTCAGCGCGTCTGGCTGCGAAACCAGGTGGCCCGGGTTCGAATCCCGGTCGGGGCAAGTTACCTGGTTGAGGTTTTTCCGGGGTTTTCCCTCAACCCAATACGAGCAAATGCTGGGTAACTTTCGGTGGTGGACCCCGGACTCATTTCACCGGCATTATCACCTTCATATCATTCAGACGCTAAATAACCTAGATGTTGATACAGCGTCGTAAAATAACCGAATAAAAAAATAGTGTGTACATACAATTAAAATACAATAAATCACTTGCACAATAGTGAATGTTAAAATATTTGTACAGAAAGTTACATAATACTAGTGGCTTGTGCAGTTCGTTAGAAGTTCAATTTTTTCAGATTTATTTTCAACGAAAAATACCAGGCATTTTGAAAGTTATTTGCTTCCGTAGTAATGAAACATACTACTCCCTCTGAGTGGTTTTTATGCCAAATACTTTTTCTTGAACCTATCCACCTTCAGTTTTAAAATTTCAACTCGAAAACGCAAATAACAATGTCAGGACGATCAGTGGGTTTTTCATGTGGAAGTAAAGCAATAGCTATTTCAGGTCATTGTGGATTGTAGGAGAAAGTTAAAAAATGTCAGGTTTGCTATGCTTTCGAACAATAGACATCGCATCTTGGTATAGCTGCTGCATGTAGAGCTTGAAATGTAGAGGGTAAAATCATTTTATCCTGAAATGATCGGGAGACTACATAATTTTGTAGGCTTCTTATTTTATCAGTAAGTAATACCTTTTGGTCTTTCCTTAGGAACTATAATTTTTGCGCTCTCTCGAGATAATACTGAAGAGAATGACGCATGTAAATATCTACACCACACCGCCAATAAGTATATCAAAAAGACCTCACCCCACTTATATAAATATCCGCCACTCAGTAAATTATAGAAATGAAAATCTACGTCTACTTATATAATCCCAAAACGTTTCACTTTCATATCATCAATATAGCATTAATATGTATAATTAATGAAAAATAGTCACAGCATGGCATTAACTATAATACTATGTAATTTCTAATGGTAATAATGTCATCAAACCACCTCAAGTTTTGTAGTTTTTAATGTCTAATACACAGCTGTACTCAGAAAATTACACACCACAGAATCAGACCTGTAAATTATTTTTAGTAAGTCTTAAAGTTTTTAATAACTAATTTAATTGAGCTCTAATATGTCAGCATTCTTGCAGATCATGGCCATCGTGTAATATTGTTTACTGTAGTGTGTGTTTTGTTTTATTCTGATATGCAATTAATAGTGACGACAGATGAATTTTGGAAAATAGGAAAATTATGTTGAAAAATTGACATTACACTGAAAACTTCTATTTTTCTGAAAAACTTTGAGTTCCAAGCTTCAAAATGAGGGGTCATTTATTAAAATGCGTTCAGCCGTTTTCCCGTAATTTCCATTACCAGTTCAAATTATATATATATATATATATATATATATATATATATATGTTACATATTGTGGAAGCTGGCATAGCTGAATATTACTTGTAGTTATTGCTTTGACGCGGCGGTCATGTTGAGTGATGCGTAAAGATGTGTAACGGAAGCTCAGTTCCTTCATGCATATTACTTTTCAGCATTGCTTTCATTTGTTAGAATAAAAGATAATTGATTTAAACGTATTCAGAGAACCATCGTGGTATACGAAGCGCAGTGAACATGCTGTGAGCTACGAAGCAAAAATAATATTAAACAATAGCCTATTCTAATTGGCAATGGTCAGGTAAAGCTAGAAAAACACATTTTGCACATGAAATTTCATGAATAGGATTGCAGGACTTTCAAAACAAAAGATTCCCCTAATACTGCAATGTTTATAACTCTCACCTTTAGCATTTTGGAAGCTACACAAAAACACACACATATAATACAGTACATCCTCTTTAAATGAAAACAAAGCGTCTAATTCTGATGTTCGGGTAGCAATGGTTACATTGAAAATAAAAAAACAGTGTAATGCATGTCTGTGTTCGGAAGTAGTCTTGAAATGGGATAATTCCGCACTCTTCCATGCCGATATTGACCATAGCATTAACATTTAGATTCCGTACTAGCAGCTTTAAATTTTTAAACTTTATTTTACCTTATCACCGCTCTCCGTCGTTGTGGTGCACTGATGTATTTCAGTCTCTTGTTTAAATTATAAACACATTAACCAAGCTTGCATTTCTCACCGAAATCGCATAGAATTAAGATTGATGAAGTTTTGTGAGTAACTACGAGTGCATAATACAGTACCAATACAATTATTATCATTTAGCTATGAAATATTTTTATTGATTTAATTTTAACTTTGTTTGTATTAAAACGATTGTAATCTTTAAATATTTAGGCTTGCTCTTGTTGAAGTTTTATAAGTTTTGAAAATACAAACACGAAACAGTTGCTTAGACCTAAAAATTGTAATTAAATATTGTCAAATTTTCACTCAAACACACAATTTTACTGTACCTTTTGCTATTATTCATGTTTCTTCAAGTTACTGTTGCTATAATTTGTTCAACTTCTTGTTCAAGTTCTGTTTTTCAAATCACTTACTTTACTTGTACATATTCATGTTTTAGTTAAACTCCATTTTTTAGAATTTTTTAATTTCCTTGAAGTTTATGCAGCTGTCGCTCAGATTAGTATCCTTCATGGTCTTAATTACAGTATGTCTTTCTTAAATATATTGCCCTTGTCCAGGCTCTTTCGTTAGGTACTATTTTGTTCAGGTTCTCATTCTTCAAGTTCTTGTTCAAGTTTTGTTTTTCAAATCACTTACTTTATTTGTACTTATTTATGTTTTAGTTCGAATTTATATTTTACAAGTCTTTTCTTAATTTCGTTGAAGTTTATATATCTGTCGATCAGATCAGTATTCTTTATTGTCTTAATTATGTTTTCTTAAATATCTTGCTTTTGTTCAGGCTCTTTCGTTACTTTTTTGTTCAAATTCTCGTTCTCCAAATTCTTGTTCAAGTTCTCGTGCTTCAAATTCTTGTTCAAGTTTCGTTTTTCAAATCACTTACTTTATTTGTACATATTCATGTTTTAGTTCAAATTCAAGTTTTACAAATATTTTCTTAATTTCGTTGAAGTTTACACATCTGTCGATCAGATCAGTATGCTTCATGGTCTCAATAATGTACTTATTAGTTGCCTTTGTTCAGGTTCTTTCGTTACTATTTTTGTTCAAGTTCTCGTTTTCCATATTCTTGTTCAAGTTTCGTTTTTAAAATCACTTACTTTACTTGTACATATTCATGTTTTAGTTCAAATTCATGTTTTACAAATATTTTCTTGATTTCGTTGAAGTTTATACATCTGTCGATCAGATCAATATCTTTCATAGTCTTAATTATGTTCTTATTAGTTGCCCTTATTCAGGCTCTTTCGTTGCTATTTTTGTTCAAGGTTTCGTTCTCCAAGTTCTTGTTCAAGTTTTGTTTTTCAAATTACTTACTTGTACATATCCCTGTTTTAGTTCAAATTCGGTTTTCAAAATTTCTTGATTTCGTTGAAGTTTATACATCTGTCGATCAGATCAATATCTTTCATAGTCTTAATTATGTTCTTATTAGTTGCCCTTGTTCATGCTCTTTCGTTACTATTTTTGTTCAAGTTTTCGTTCTCCAAGTTCTTGCTCAAGTTTTAATGCTCAGATAAATCATTGAATTCATCTTGCTGATATTCGTGTTTTCTTTCAAATTGATGTTTTCCAGTTTAGCGGAAATAATACCTAATATTAACATCAGAATATTTGAAAATATTGACAAGGAACAACACAATTCTAATGAGAATAGTATTTCAAAATACTTTTAAAGAACAACGTAATCCTAACAAGAGTATAGGCCTATTTCAAAATATTAATAGGCCTTGTCACTGTGTCTAATTTAGACTAATGCATGTATTTCCTCATCAAACCCTTTCTAACCTTGTCACTAGCAGTGGTGCTATGTCCCAGTAATGTTCAGAACGAAGGAGGTAGAGAGAAAGAAAAAAACAAATTTCTCCTTCTAACGATACCACAGGCCAACGTCATGCCTTTATGTTGCGGACACTATGTATTTAGTTCCATTTGATCATAACCGTAACGGCACGGTTGACAGCTACCGTAGCTAATTCTCCAGTTTAGCGCATGTCTTTCTTTAAGTTTGTACTTTTGACACTCAGATCAGTATCCTTGATGTTGTTAATTATATTTTTCACTAAAATGTTGGTATTGTTTTTCCGGTTCTGTCAATTAAGCTTTTATTGTATATCAAAAGAGCCTGGGTTCTTTTCTATCTTGCCGACATATAATTTACCATATCAAACCGAAACTAGTCATTAACTAAGGTAAATAACAGTTGATTGAAACTATAACATAGGTAAGTTGTTTATATAACAAATTTACCAACTCTTCAGTAATAAAAGTATTAAAAGTGTATAATGAATATGTATACTATTATTAAATTCTCAGTAGTAAATTTGTATTCATATTCTCATTAGTAAACTTGTTCAAGTGCATGGTCCTTGATGTGAAAGTGTTTATATCCTTGGTCTTCAATTCGCAATTGAGGAGCCAACTTTCAAAACCTGACATGTCCATGTTTAGAAAATGATACATACAGGATGGAAGTAAAATAGCCTAGCAGATTTCCAGAGCGAATAGGTCGTGTTGTATGTAACAAAAAACTATGATATATTGTTGGAAAGTTAAAAGTTTTTTTTTTCAGAAAAATAATGTTTTTTTCTTTCCCCCAAATGTTTAACACTTTCTTATTCGGTAATTATTACGGGTAGGATTTTTTTTGTTCATATCGATAAGAAATCTATTAAAGAATAAATTTATCCCTCTTGCGTATTTCAATAGCCTGCACAGTTTTCGTATAAATTTAATTTTAAAAACCTCTAAATTCAAGCCATTGCACGATGCGAACAAGTGAAAATGTCTTGGCAAAGAGCAGCTCACCTATCGAGACACACCGAGTTCGTTGAGTTCTTACATTTGTATCACGAGTAGTGTATTAGCGGCGATGTTGCCGGACTGCTCAAACTTCAAACTTAATTTTCTAATTAACAGTGCATTTAATCACAAAACGTAATATAGGTTTTCTATTCATTTAAGTGTACCCTATCGTCCCTTTCAATCAGGAAGGTTACATCACTTTTACCGTGTGTAGGTATCTCTATAATAAACGGATATTTTTCTATGGTGAATTTTTATATTAACCTATAGCAAAAAAATAGTCTTTAATATTTCACCGGAGAAAATATTTTGTTTATTGCAGAGACGTAAGTTTTTGGCATCAGAAGTATATTGTCTGAAAATGAACATGTCAGGTTTTGAAAGTTTGCTCCTCAAATGTTCATCTTCTTGTATCATTCTTAAAAATTTTTCTTGTTCAAGTTTCTGTCATTTATGTTCCTCTTGTTCAAATTTTTGTCGTACATATATTTCTGCTATACAAATGACTATTGTTAAAGTTGTTCATAGTATTTTCCAAATTCATGTTATGTAAGTCTTAGATGTTAAAATTCAACTTGTTAACGATCCCGTCCTTTAAATTACGATTGTTTTCGCGTACGATTCTTTGTTCAATTCTCTCTTATTCAAGTTTTGTCTTTTGTGTTCCTATTATTTAAAGCACTACCGGTATTTATTTTTCACATTCTTATTCAAGTGCCTGTTCAAGTTAGTATTTTTCAGTGGTTGATGTTCAGGTTCTAGTTTTTCATCTTCCCATTTACATCACGATTATTAATGTCATTAATAATGTTTTTCACTTTAAAGTTCTTATTGTTAAAATTTTTGTAACTCTTTTTCCTGCCTCTTGCAGTCAGTATCCTTCCTGGACTTACTTATGTTCTTCTTTAAAATAACTCAAGATTCTTCATGGACTTACTTATGTTCTCCTTTAACCCCTTCAGTTACGAATTTATATTAAAAAAATGAAAAAAAAACTGGTCACATAATCATTCTGGGGATCCAAAAATCCCAAATCAAGTCTTCACAGCAAATCAAATTGGGGGGAAATTTTGATCCTTGGGGCCCCACAATTTTAAATTTTATTTTTAATTCAGGTATAGAAATGTTTCAAAAATAATACTCCACGTTTCTAGCACATTGAATTTTTTTCAAAATATTTAAAAGTATCGAAGAGATTCTAAAAAATAAAAATAAAGAAACAATGTACATTATAATGTACATCAGGCCTGAAGGGGTTAAAATAACTCAAGATTCTTCATGGACTTACTTATGTTCTCCTTTAGAATAACTCAAGGTTCTTCAATGGACTTCCTTATGTACTTCTTTAAAAAACTCAAGATTTTTCATGAACTTACTTATGTTCTTTAAAATAACTCAAGATTCTTCTTGGATTTACTTATGTTCTTCTTTAGAATAAGATTCTTCATGGGCTTTCTTATGTTCTTCTTTAGAATAACTCAAGATTCTTCATAGACTTACTTATGTTCTTCTTTAGAATAACTCAAGATTCTTCATGGACTTACTTATGTTCTTCTTTAAAATAACTCAAATTATTCTTTGTGACTTTCTTTTTATGCTTATTCCCTTCTATTCCCTCCCACTTTCTTCTCTCCTTCACTTTATGTTACCAAGTTTCATTATTCAGAAATACGTTTTTAATATTGTTTGCAAGAAATACACAAAGATACTGAATACCTTCTCCGATAATTTTCTTTGAAAGCATTGTATAGAGAAAGATAACAGTCATACAAGGCGAAGTAGCGTGCGAAATTGTAATGTTGTAGTTCTTGATTAAGAATTATTTTTGTAATACAGTTATTTATTGCACGAGAATAGAAGAAATGGTAATGGCACTTGTATGTAAAAGTAGGTATATTTACAAACTATAATATTTTGCTCAAAAAACTTAATGTCTGCAGTAGCGTTGGATTTCGTCCAGCCTCCTCCCCAAGTGTCGTCACATTTTTCCCAGTTCCGTAGATTGCAAGCTCGAGGGTGGGCGTTCCGCAAACAAAAGAGGTAGCGGTAATAACAAAGTAGTCTGCTGCGTGATGGATGCCAGATGTGGGGCTAATAAAGAAGTTGAAGCTTGCCGTCTAATGATGTCATTAGAGGAAACAGTCGTGAGAAGAGAAATTGTGCAAAAACGGACAAATGATTATATGCACGTATACCGCACATGCAAGATTCTATGTCTTGAGCATCGAATCGATTCGAGTAGTGTATTCTTGTATTAATAAAAGTCCCTGATTACAGAGGATCTACAAACACTGTATTCGAGAACTGGTAATTCCGAGTTTCGTTGCTATTTTTGTGGCGATTCAGTACACGGACTTCCTAAACTTGCAGATAAGCTTACTGCCGATAAAGGAAAGTATTTTTTGTGATATACAGTGTTAGTTTTACATTCAAAAGTTTAAGTTTCTTGCTCTGATTACAGCTATCTTAACCCTCCAGCTGGTGTGCGCCATGACGTCATTTTCCGGTTGTGTGTGGAGGGGATGAGTTCCTATTTCTTCTGCGCGCGCCTATTCCTCCATTCCAGAGTTCGCTTTGTATTAAAATATAATAATAATAATAATAATAATAATAATAATAATAATTATTATTATTATTATTATTATTATTATTATTATTATTATTATACTTCGTGGAATTGCCACGAGAATCGTCAGGTTTACTACGCACGCGGTATAGGCTGTATGAGAAGGGGACGTGCAACGGATGGAGTATGCCTCTTATGTAAACACTGAGCAGTATATTACGGTTACAATAAAACCTGTATCCTGCATTCAAGAAATATAATGAATGGTCATTGAAGTAGGAAACGTCTTAACATGTAAATACACAATTATTTTGTAGTGAGATATATTAACTCTTAAAATCTAATTTAATACACTCACATCATCCTTGAATATGTGCAATGCAGTGAAGAGTTACATACATTTTGAGCGACTGCAAAGTAACCTCCTCCGATGGTCACTTAAATAGTTTTTATATTGGGAAAATGTACGTTCAACAACACACGATATAATACGTCTATATTTGAAGAACGGAAAGACTACTTTTTAGTACACGAACTTCAGACGTCTTGTCGTGACCTGATAGCACATCATTTGTAATACGAAGTTGTGAATAGGCAGAATTTTTAGCAATACTGTTTCTCAACTTACATTTCACTTTTCCTGAAATTAGAGAATTGTTATTTTGGATAACGTTTTGTGATACTTAATCCACTATATTAAGGGCTTCTGAGAGTTGTAGTTTAGACGATTCTAACAGGGTGATGCTTTTGGACACGATTTTAAAATTAGAATCAATGAACAGAATATCTTCCAATAGCTGTTCAGAAGGCAATGATTTTACAGCGGAACTATCTGTGCTATTCAATGCATCAATTACCTCCAATTACCGCCGTAATAGTTTGCATAATAATTAACAGCATCCAACCACGTTTTCCAACGGGTCAAACTGGCTGCGGGGGTAAGGATATTCCAGGGGCAAGTGTTTGGATTGAATTCTTCTCTGCACTGAACAAATGTTAAGCTTTGACTATTCCAACCACAGTAATGCAAAAACAAGTGCTTACATAGGTATACATTAGCTGTTGCTGCTCTATCTATTTGGACCGGTCACATCTCTTAACATGAACTGCTTATACTACGAGACCGGGACGTCTCTCACCTCCTCTATACTACCGTACATCGGCAACCTGATTGCATGCTGCGTGTGGCAATTCAACGAAGTCTAATAATAATAATAATAATAATAATAATAATAATAATAATAATAATAATAATAATAATATTAATAATAATAATATAATACTAATAATAATAAAGTGTATAAGAACGCTCTTAAAAATATTCAGTTAACATTATAGAAAAGGCCGTTTTTAATGAAAAATTGTGTGGCGCACAATGTACTCCGCGCGCCTGGTCGTGTTACCAGAAAATACGCGCTTGCCGAAGGATTAAGCCTTCTTAGTAGTGGAGTAGTAACGATGCTTCGTATTAGATATGAGACTCCTAGTTTTAAACCATTCATTCATTTAGTGTTCTGCTCAACTGCAGGTCTTTCACTGCAAATCCAACTTTCTCCACTCTTTCCTATTTGTCCTTCCTCTTTGTCTCTCCATATAATCCATATATCTTAATGTCGTCTATCATCTGATATCTTCTTCTACCCCGACCTCTTCTCCCGTTCACCATTCCTTCCAGTGCATCCTTCAGTAGGCAGTTTCTTCTCAGCCAGTAACCCAACCAATTCCTTTTCTTCTTCCTGATCAGTTTCAGCATCATTCTTTCTTCACCCACTCTTTCCAACACAGCTTCATTTCTTATTCTGTCTGTCAACTTCACACGTTCCATTCTTCTCCATATTCCAAATTTCAGTTCCGCTTCTCTTCACTTGGTCGTAATGTCCATGTTTCTGCCCCATACAATGCCACACTCCATACAAAGCACTTCACTAGTCCCTTCCTTAGTTCTTTTATTCCAGAGGTCAGCAGAAGTTTGCAGTTTTCTTGGGAAAGATAAATGCAGTAGCTTCCCGTTGCTTTCCGCACACCACTCTCTCTTTCGCATCTTAAAAAGATCACAGGAGGCCCCAGCGTGGAGGTGGAAAGAGTGGATTTGACTAATTAGGCCCTCTGGACTAGACCGAAATTCACCGCAAGGGTTAAATATCAGTTCTATTAGGTATATATTATATATATATTGTTTTAATGTACCGAAGTACATATGATATTTCCATGCAGATATTCTGCGTCATCATACGATGAAAGAGTAATGGAACGGAGAAAAATTCTCTCCGGCGCCGGGATTTGAACCCGGGTTTTCAGCTCTACGTGCTGATGCTTTATCCACTAAGCCACACCGGATACAACTCCGACGCCGGAGTTGTATCCGGGTTCAAATCCCGGAGCCGGAGAGGATTTTTCTCCGTTCCATTACTCTTTCATCGTAGTTCTATTAGGGTTTTTGACCCGATCAAAGACCGGGAAATCCCAATTAGCCTTCGCTCCCGGCGGTTATTTACTGGCTAGAAAAACATAGAAAAGTAAAGTTGGAAGTTTTACGTCGTGCAAGAATCTTGTACTTCAGTGAGAGGGTTCCAGTAAAATTTCCAATTATAATTTATTTTAATTAACATTTGGAAGTACCAATTGCAATGGAAACATACAGGATGTTTCAAAAGTGATGCTAAAAGATTTAAGGATGAGAAATAAAAACGAATAGAAGCAAAAAAGTGCCAGTAAACATGGATCCGAAAATTAACCCTTTACGAGACAATGCCTTTTTTTTTTTTTTTTTTTTTTTTTTTTTTTTTTTTTTTTTTTTTTTTTTTTTTGCTGTTTGGGGCCGCCAGTGAACTTAGCGCCTCGAAACGCTATGCGATATGGCAATGGACAGAAGAGAAATAGTATCACAGTCTAGTATATACAGTCACGGAGCTCAATACGTAGTAAATATGCATCCATAGATAGTTGCTAACCACTAGGATCGCTCATATCTCCTCATTACAGACAATACGAAATAGTACCGGCACAGCCTATTGTTTCTAGCACCCTCTCAACTCAAGCTTCGTAACTGTATATACTAGACTGTGGTAGCATCGTAGGAGCAATGAAGGCCAAAAGCAGCTGTTGAACCAATGACGATAATGACAAGGAAACTGCATTGGAGAGATCGGAGTTTGATTGAGACTGTGTGACTGAAATATAAATGTTTGCTTGAATTTCATAGTTTTCCTAGTAATTCTAGCTTCATTATTATTATTATTATTATTATTATTATTATTATTATTATTATTATTATTATTATTATTATTATTATCAAGTCTTAATAAGTAAATTAGATTCGTTTGGACTTTCCATTAATTATCTTAGCTGGTTTGAAAACTATTTAACCAACAGACAATCTTGTGTTCGGTTGGGAAACTATCTCTCTGATTCTTTCACTACTCTTTGTGGTGTTCCACAGGGCTCCACCTTAAGTTCGTTATTATTCTTGCTTTTTATCGATCACATTTGTAAGCCCATCTGTTCCCATTATCTTCTCTTTGCCGATGATTTAAAAATATTTAGGAAAATTAATAGTCTTGCTAATTGTCATTTACTTCAAAATTATATACATGCCATTCAACGTTGGTCTGATTATAAAGGTATGAAAATTAATATTTCTAAAACATGCGTTATCTCTTTCTCTAGGAAGACAACTACATTAAAGTTTAACTATTCGCTATCGAATGCTGCCATAATCAGGAAGGACTGTATAAAGGATTTCGGTATATATCTTGATTCTAAATTGTACTTTCATGACCATGTTGATCATTTATTAAATCATTCACTAAGAATTCTTGGTCTCATTAGGTGTATTACTTATTCCTTTTCCTCTCCCGATACACAACTTACATTATATTATGCTTTAGTAAGGTCTAAATTAGAATATGCATCTGTTGCGTGGAACTCTATTACTTCTACTGATTCAGTTAAACTAGAAAATATCCTAAGAAAATTCATTTCTCTTTGTGCGTTCAGATTTGTACCTAACTCCTCTTCTTTAAATTATGAACTATCTAGTAAATATTTTAACTGTACTAGTCTGTATTCGAGACGTCAGGATATTGATTGCACTTGCTTTAATAATGCTATTAATGGTGTCATTGATTGTGATTATTTTATACATAACACCTACCTTAGAATTCCCGTGAAAGGTTTTCGTGGTCAAAGAATTTGCTTCACTAAATTATTTAAATCCCTTTCTCCAATAGCCAGGTGTATTAAAAGTCCTAATTTGCAAGATCTGATTTGATTTTACTCATGCATGATATATCCTTACTTGTTATTTAATATATTTTATATTTGTTAGATATTGCTATTTATTTTGTTGCATTTGGTGAATGATTAATGTTGACCATTATATTGATTGTATTTCATCTCACTGCCATTTCTGTCATTCATTCTCATAATCATTTGTTCTGTTTTGTTTTTTATTTTGTGCTAAACTGTAATTGGCTTTGTGCTGTTGTTTTGCACTTTAATATTCGAAATAAATAAAAATAAATAAATAATAATAACAATTATCATTATTGTTTTTTTATTATTATTATTATTATTATTATTATTATTATTATTATTATTATTATTATTATTTATGACTACTGTTGTTGCTTTTAAATAATTAATAAATTATAAACTACTACGTTCTTTGAGCCAGAAGAGGCGAAATTTTAGGAGATAAAATACCTTTAACAAATACTGCATACTTGCTCTCCAGACGTTTCCCATGAATTATTCAAATTCTATTGAGCGAACTATTTCTGACTACAGGAATTCCATCAGTAGAACCCGGGGACTGACGATAGATAAAGTTGTTCTTTACTATAACTTGGGCCAAGCTTTTACTTCAGATGAATCTTTTATGTATGATTCCCCTTACGTTATTAAGTCACCGATAAAATAATCGACTACAGAACATTTAACTTTCCTACCTCATTTAACTAATGCAAATTGTCCAGAAAACTTAAGAACAGAAATCAATACGTCCGTGTCTGCTCAGATACTTAGTCATCATTTGCATTTCTAATATCGAAAAGTGGTTCTCGAGCATTCTTTCCGCTTGCGTTCGATATTTCCTCCTAAACTATTGCACGAATTGCGTCCGTATTCAATATTTACGAATCCACTCATGAAAGGGTATTTGTACATGAAACATCGTGGCTTTGTGTATTGTGGCACTAAAGTAAATGTACAAAGATATGAGAACTAGCACCCTCTTTGTAATTATGTATTTTGCGACATAAGCTTAATTGGTAAAAGTTTTTTGAAATGGAGTTACGGAAAACGAAGTCTTCGAAAACTTTTCTGTAACCTATACGTCTTTTTCTTAACAATAGCCTGCGATAACTTATATAGAGAATTAAAATATGTTTCATTTTACTAATAAATTAGCATAAATTTCGATATTACTCGTTTTCTATGTGTATGTGTGTATCAGTTTCTTTTGTATTTGCATATGTGTTTTTTGTGTTTTTTGCTTGTATGTGTTGTTTGTGTGTCTGTTTTGTATGTGTGTCTGTAACGTTTGTGTGTGTGTTCATTTCTGTTGTGTATTTCTTCCGTCTGTGTTTGTTCTCTTCTATATGTTTCTTTGTATATGTTGTTTTTCTTTTTCCTTTTTTCTGTGTTTTTTTTTGTCATGTGTATCTTATATCTGTTTGTTATTTTATAATTTATCTTGTGCATAACTATTGTGTGTTTGTTGTTTTCTGTTGTGTGTCATTTTCTTTACTATACGCTTCTTCTGTGAGGTATATTTTTTTCTTTTGTTTGTTTATTATTTTCTTTTGTCCGTCTGTTCTGTTGTGTGTTTCATTTTTTGTGTTTGTTATTTTTTGTATGTTTAAGTGTGTTTCGTTTTTCTCTGCTGTATCTATTATGTAGGCCTATTCTTTTTTGTAAGGTGCATATTTTGTGTTTGATTGTTTTTTCTATTGAGTATTTATTTTCGGTATTTGTTATTTTCTGTCTTGTGTTCCTTTATGTGTGATTATTTTTCTGCACGTTTCTTCTATATGTAATTGCTATTTTCTGTAGCATGTTTCGATTATGTACTGTATATGTTATTTTATGCTCTATGTATACTTTGTGCTCTTTTCTGTTGTGAGTTTCATTTGTATGATTTTTTATCTTATGTTTCTTCTGTTTCCGTTTGTTCCTTTCTGTCTTGTATTTTTAATGTGTGTTTGTTCTTTTCAGTTGTGTGTGTTTCTTCTTTTCAGTTGTGTGTTCCTTTTGTATATGTTTGTTCTTTTCAATTGTGTGTTTCTTTAGCATGTGTTTGTTCTTTTTAATTGTGTATTCCTTCTTTTAAGTTGTGTGTTTCTTCTTTTTAGTTGTGTGTTTCTTTTGTATATGTTTGTTCTTTTTAATTGTGTATTCCTTCTTTTCAGTTGTGTGTTCCTTTTGTGTGTGTTTCTTCTTTTCAGTTGTGTGTTCCTTTTGTATATGTTTGTTCTTTTCAATTGTGTGTTTCTTTAGCATGTGTTTGTTCTTTTTAATTGTGTATTCCTTCTTTTAAGTTGTGTGTTTCTTCTTTTTAGTTGTGTGTTTCTTTTGTATATGTTTGTTCTTTTTAATTGTGTATTCCTTCTTTTCAGTTGTGTGTTCCTTTTGTGTGTGTTTCTTCTTTTCAGTTATGTGTTTCTTTCCTATATGTTTGTTCTTTTCAATTGTGTGTTTCTTCTTTTCAATTGTGTGTTCCTTTTGTATGTATTTGTTTTTTTAATTGTGTATTTCTACTTTTCAGTTGTGTTCCTTTTGTATGTGTTTGTTCTTTTTAATTGTGTCTTTCTACTTTTCAGTTGTGTTCCTTTTGTATGTGTTTGTTCCTTTTAATTGTGCCTTTCTTCTTTTCAGTTGTGTTTCTTTTGTATATCTTTTTTCTTTTTAATTGTGTCTTTCTATTTTTCAGTTGTGTTTCTTTTGTATGTGTTGGTTCTTTTTAATTGTGTCTTTCTACTTTTCAGTTGTGTTCCTTTTGTATGTGTTTGTTCTTTTTAATTGTGTTTCTCTTCTTTTCAATTGTGTGTTCCTTTTGTATGTATTTGTTTTTTTAATTGTGTCTTTCTACTTTTCAGTTGTGTTTCTTTTGTATGTGTTTGTTCTTTTTAATTGTGTCTTTCTACTTTTCAGTTGTGTTCCTTTTGTATGTGTTTGTTCTTTTTAATTGTGTGTTTCTTCTTTTCAGTTTTGTGTTTCTTTTGTATGTGTTTGTTCTTTTTAATTGTGTCTGTCTTCTTTTCAGTTTTGTGTTCCTTTTGTATATGCGTTCCTTTGAATTGTGTTCCTTTTATGTGTTTGTTCTTTTCATTTGTGTTTCTCTTCATGTGTTTGTTCTTTTTAGTTATATGTATCTTTTGTGTGGAATTGTTCTTTTCAGTTGTGTATCTCTTTTGTTTGTGTTGTTTCTAGGTGTTCTTCTTTCTGTGCTTGTTCTTTTCTGTTGTATTTTTTTAGTGTGTTTGTTCTTTACAGTTGTTTGTTTCTATTGTGTATGTTGTCTCCTCTTCTTCTGTGTGTATTTCTTACTTCTTTGTTGTATGTTTCATGTGTATGTTTGTTTCTTTCTATGCCGTTTCTTTTGTGTGTCCTGCTTTGTTTGCATGTGTCTGCGTATATTTCTTTATGTATATGTTTACGTGTGTTTTCTTGTGTTAGTCTTCTGTGTGTTTATTATACGTTTTTAATGTGTGGAGGCATTTTCTTGCATAGTGTTTTCCTCGTGTGTGTGCTTGCGTGTGCACGCGCATGTTTTTATGTGTGCGTGTGTTCTGTGTGTGTAAGGCTTATGTGGGTTTACTTGTGTGTAGGAAATTGAGCTGCAGTTAAGTTTAAACATAACTTGAAATAAAATAGATATTACGAATCTGAATGGGATGATTCCGAAAGGCCGGAATGTTACAGTTAGTTCGCCTCATAATTTTTTACTTTCGAAAACGAATTAATGAGCCTTGTCCAGTGCCATTTCCCCGACTACTCTCGCTAAACATGGTTTGTAGCGTATCGAAACGAGACTATTTTCATGCTCACTGTAATATTTTTACGTGCAAAGTCTGTTTAGATCTGCAATGTATTAAATACGATTACAGAAATAATAATATTAATGGCAACAGGTAAATAAATATATATTAATTTTTAAGGAATAAATATCGGTTGATACAGGAAGTAATTTGCAGATCTATAGACATTCAGTCCCCTGAGACATGTTTATGCTTCGAAGTGCTGCACTCTTACATCTTTGTGCCTAACCTCATTTCAATAACAGTGTTCGTTTAATGTACTGTGCTTCAGTTACTGAAGAAAATAATTACAATTTCTGTGGTGTTTTGAGTGAAAACTTCAATTTTATATAACCGGTATGACGGTAACAGTCTGTCTTGTTGCTACTAGTCAGGTAACTTTTCCTATTTTTAATAAAGACTTGTTACTTTATGTTTACGTAATTGAGGTTATGGTAGGCCTTCCTCCAATAAATGTACCCTAATGCAATGCCTGTACGCAAAATATCCAGCAAAACTAAGTAAAATTTTTTGAACTTCATTGCTCATCATGCATTGTATTTTAAAATGTTGTATTTTAAATCTAGAACCGTCTTCGTATTTATATTTAATTTTGCGTAGACGTATACATATTACTAAGTGTATACCCGTACATAAAGAACAAGCGTTTGTATTCATCTATGTATGGTCTAAATTATCCCACTGCAATGGTGTAATATATCGATAGGTATAGGATTTGTAAATGCAATATAACAGAATCGAGGGAAAGCTCCTTTTTACACTCGTATTGTGAACAGCGTTTTTGCAAGTCATGTCAGAAGAGGGTCAGGTGAAATACTTAAATGCATTTTCAGGACTCTATCGGGGTAGGAACTCTAGTATATGTACAATGTGAAGCTACAGGTGATTTACTTTAGAATACTTGTTGAAATGATGTGACTAAAACAGAGTTTTCTATAAGTAAGATCAGTTTATTGAACATGCATATTGCCGTTAATAATAATAATAATAATAATAATAATAATAATAACAGTAATAATAATAGTAGTAGTAATAATAATAACAATAATAATAATAATAACAGTAGTAAAAGTAGTAATAACAATAACAGTGATAATAGTAGTAATAACAATAACAGTAATAATAGCGATAACAACAATAACAGTAACAATAGCAGTAATAACAATAACAGTAATAATAGTAGTAATAACAATAACAGTGATAATAGTAGTAATAACAATAACAGTGATAATAGTAGTAATAACAATAACAGTAATAATAGTAGTAATAACAATAACAGTGATAATAGTAGTAATAACAATAACAGTGATAATAGTAGTAATAACAATAACAGTAATAATAGTAGTAATAACAATAACAGTGATAATAGTAGTAATAACAATAACAGTGGTAATAGTAGTAATAACAATAACAGTAATAATAGCGATAACAACAATAACAGTAACAATAACAGTAATAATAACAATAACAGTGATAATAGTAGTAATAACAATAACAGTAATAATAGTAGTAATAACAATAACAGTGATAATAGTAGTAATAACAATAACAGTGATAATAGTAGTAATAACAATAACAGTAATAATAGTAGTAATAACAATAACAGTGATAATAGTAGTAATAACAATAACAGTGGTAATAGTAGTAATAACAATAACAGTGATAATAGCGATAATAACAATAACAGTAATAATAGTAATAATATCAATAATAATAATAATAATAGCAGTAATAATAACAATAACAATAACAGTAATTACAGTAGTAATAACAATAACAGTGATAATAGCGATAATAACAATAACAATAATAATAGTAGTAATAACAATAACAGTAATAATAGTAATATAACAATAATAATAATAATAATAATAATAATAATAATAATGATAATAATAGTAGCAGTAATAATATTAACAATAACAGTAATAATAGTAATAATAGCAGTAACAGTAATAATAATAATAATAATAATAGTAATACTAATAACAGCAATAATAGTAGTAGTTATATCAATAATAATAATAATAATAATAATAATAAAATAATAAAATATAATAATAAATTATTACACAAACAAGCCTACAGAAACGTCTTGTAGTTGTTATTTATAAAATTCCTAAGGCAGGGCATTTATCTGGCCTAGAAAATCCATTAAATAATCTTTCACCGCAGTATGAACACGTTCTGATTTTTTGGTGATTTCAACACCAATCTTCTGGACCCTAAATCAAACGGGACTAAACAACTGTGTAACATGTTGGAAGCGTTTGACTTAAAAATTCTTCCTCTTAATCCCACCCATCACACAGCTACTAGTGAAACCCTAATAGACCTAATTATTACGAACAATCCTGACAGAATTATAACAACAGGGCAGTTGCCTTTCCTGGAATATCTGCACATGACTTAATATTCGCAGAGTATTCTCTTCAGTGCCCGAAAGCTGCAGCGAAATTCATTATTTATAGAAATCTAAAACACGTCGACAACGATCAATTAATTTCCGACGCCATGGAACTGCCATGGCATACAATATTTAACTTAATCACTGTCGATGAAAAATTGACCGCTTCTAATAACATGGTGATATAATTATTTGATAAACATGAACCATTAAGGAAAGGACGTGCTACTCATCGTCCTGCTCCATGGATGACCGATAGCATACGTAACCTCATGTGTCACGTGACTCCGCCTACAGGAAGTATAGACACAATAAATCTGAGAGAAACTATTACAACTATAAACAAAAATAGGAACAGAACAACGCAAAGTAATAGAAATGCCAAATGCCGTCACGCTCTCTTGTCGACCCCTCCATTTCCCCACGGTGTCTTTGTAAACATTTATGTTACATGGGAATATTTATTTAACTAGCTAGCTAGTGAGTACAAATTTAAATTATAAAACAAAAATGTTTTTGGCCACTACCGTAAGAGCCAGGCTCGTGTACGGTGTAGGCTTAGCCAATAATATAACATAAAATTTACAAGGATAGTTTACTAAATACAGTAAATAACTTAATTCAAACCAATAAATAACAAACAAAAGCAGAAAAAGAGAGAAAAATACATTTAATATGAATTGACGATCAGACAGAAGCCAGTGATATTCAATAAAAGCATGTATATAGTCGACAGAAATAAAAGGTAAAAAAAAAAATGCACGCATTTGTTATTATTATATATCATGAATAATTTTATGAATTTCTTTTTTAAAAGCTTCAATTTTAAAATATTTCAAATTTGGAAAATGGTTTGGGCCGAAACTAGCACCATGTTTAAGAGCTGCACTTGTATGACATTTAGGCTCAATTAATGGGAAAGTAGACTTTTGTCTTCGAGTATGATATTCATGTCGATTAGATTTATGTTTTATTTGATTTCTGTGGTAAACTATATTTATAAATTTCTTCAATAGTTAATACTTTAAAATCTGTATAAATTAAATTTGTTGGATAATCCATATTTTTGGTTAGATAAATTTTTATTAACCTTCTATGTAATAAAATTAATGGATTAAGTGTAGATGATGCTACTCCAGCCCAATTTATTATACCATATTGTATTTGTGATTGTACTAAAGATAAAAAATATTATTCTCATTGCCTCCTTACTGATAAAATTTCGAATTATTATGAATTTATAAATTGCCTTTCTTATAGGAAGTAAAACTTCAGAAACTGAAATCCAAAATATATTACTTGATAAACTTAATCAGTATATTACTTCACCACTCACCTCACAACCTGATAAACAACAAAAATTTAACACTATGAATACTCTCTTAGCCATTCCTCTATCTACTCGCGAAAAATGTTTCTTCTTTAATATTACAAACACTGAAGTCTGCTAAAATCACCAGATCTACATCGCAAGGCTCTAACAACATAAACATTGCTTTTATTAATTAATTCATCAATCGATATCGTGCTTCCTGTAATAACACCTATTTTTAATTCTTCTATAATTAATTTCTACCTAGCCGAATCTTTGGAAAACGGCTTTAGTACGTCTGCTACCTAAAGTAAACTCACCTACATCTCCTAAAGACTATAGACCAATCTGCATTCTTTCCGTTCTATCAAAAAGTCTTGAACACATTATTCATAAGCAATTAACCAATTATCTGATTGAATTTAATATTATCAACCCCTTTCTATCTCAATTCAGAAGCGGGTATAGCACTTCCGCTTCTTTATTGAATTTAATTAAAAAGAGGGAGTTAAATAAGGATTTACCTAATAAAATAAAAATAAACGCAGTGGAATACATATGGACTATTCCATCTCAAATCGACAGAAATATAGAGGAAATTGACCTTACAATTTCTAAATACAATGAAACTTTTTTTGTACGTAGAGAACTGTGATACAATGCTTTGGGCAAAGTTTGAGGCATCAGAACTTCATAGTGTTTAAATTTAAAATATTTAAATTTTTTCGTATTTTCATAAAATTTGCAACTTTAAACTGTTGTAGCTCCGAAACCCTTTCACCCAATGATCAAAATCATGGTTCATTTTGATGCTGAGAAATTAAAGTTTATATTGACATATAAACAGATTTTCTTACTTTTTATGGAAATGGAGAAATTTAGATTTTTCCTCATTAAGACGCCTTTGCCACGGAAAAAATATTTTAAAAATATATACTTAGATTCCGCATTGATAGTACAAATAAACACATATTTTTTACTGATGGCATGTTGATAAGAAAGTATTGAAAATATCAAATAAAGAAAATAAATAGTACGCGCGTGAACTAACCAGCTGACTGTGAGGCGGGAACTAGCCGAGGCAAGTAAGGCCAGGAGACATAAACACGTGATATGTCGTCTAGCAGTCATGGCTGTGCTAGCTTTATCACGGGTTTTCATAAACACAGGAGTAAAATGACGCCCAACGCTCGCTTATCTTCATCTCTCGGCCAGTGCGTGCTGTGTTGCGCCTTTCAAGTCTAGGCGTGTGAAAATAATTTATTTAATACCCCCGAAACTTATTGGCGTGACACTAAGCAAACAATGCCGAATACCTCTTAATAATGCAAGGTTTTTTCTCAATATTTTTTTACATTTTTCCAAATTGGCAAAAAGCCTAAAAGTAAGTAAAATCATATTATCTGTCTCTCTGTATACAATAAAAATAACAATTACTTCTTAACATAACCTACCAAATGTCAGCTTCAAAATGAGCTGTCGTTCAGTGTTCTGTAGTAAATGGTTCCAGAGTTCTGAGCGCTGAAATAGGCTTGTTTTTATAAAATACGCTAAATTTGTCGCTCAATAATACGAAAACCGTTTGACTTTCGGTAGTATAATTTTGAAAATGCACTCTCCTCAGCACTTTGTATAAATAGGGAAAAAATTAGAGTATAAAAATGCGAGGTTTTTTACTGATCGATTTCATATGGAATAGCCCATATTAATGTTGTTAGAATCAAATACATGAAATCAGGAGCCGATAATTCAATAAAGTGTATTCGATAGAACAATAATAAACACATTGGAATACATATTGGTATTAAATTACAAGCAAGTAGAATTCACATAATTAAACCAGGAACTGACAATTGAATAAAACGTACACAGCAATAACAATAATAGTAGAAAAAAATAATAGTAATAATATATGAGTATATGTAGTGGAATACATATTGGTATTAGGTGTTAATTAATACGATTTACATAATAAAGTCATAAACACAGATTTGAACACCGCGGTAAACATATGAGCAATAAATGAGAAGAAAATACTATTTACATAATAACATTTAAAAGACGATTGAATTAAGTGTACACAATAAAAATGAGAAACAAATAATAAAAAAATGAATACAGTGGAATACATTGCATTAAATATTTGCAACGCATTAGGTCTGGCAACTCATCATAAGATATTCTCCTAATTTATATTTAAAAGAAATCAAAGTTCGGCAGCCCTTGACTTCAGGCGGCAGAGAATTCCAGTGACGAGAAGTAGCAAAAATGAAAGATGTATATATGTATACAGTAGTGGCAAAAAAAAAAAACCGGACCGACCCTTGTAGCTGATTTCAGAGCCTTGTTCACTCCAGAGCACGATGGATTGGTAACTAAGACTTTCGTGGTTCGAATCCTGCCTGGGAAGGAAACTTTTTTTTGTTCCTTATTCAAATTTATTCCCAATACTTTTCGATTGCAGTGATATTTTACTACTTAATTAACTTATTATTCCCAGAATATGAATTTTTACCAGCTTATTTTCTAATGGCTTTCGAAATGGGCTACGTCAGCAGTCGAAACTACAGCAATTTCAATAGATTACTCGCTATCTTGTGAATGCGGGCATGGCATGCGCAGTGGCTCATTTCGGGGACTTTGATTATTCCGTCGGTCACTACTGTACAATCATCTCCCAAAAGTGTGTCGCAAGGAGGTACAGTATATGTGCACTTTGTATTGCTTGTGCTAAATATGGTATTATTCTCATACCGTGAGATTTTGGACGTGCGTACGAGCATGTTATCTTTGTGTGCAAATCTATCTCTGGACGTATACTGGAGCGCTTTCGGGACACTCTGTATGCACAGTGAATTAAAAGAGAGAGGGACAGTATTTTCATTTTGTATGTCATTGCAATAAAATTGCAAAAATGGAAAATTAGACATTGAGAACATTATCGTAAGAGCTATGAAACAAAAAAAAGTTTTCTTTGGATGTGATAGTGAAAACATGTTAGTCATAATAACTATTTTTCTGCAAACGACATTCATCATTCTTGAAATCTTAATTATTCACTGTATCCAAGTACACTAGAAATGCTGACGTCCCGGTTTCATTATCAGTCGCAGATAATTCTACTGGTTGTGTTTGCGTGACTTCGTATAGTTCCAAAGAAAACTAAATGAAAGAAGGAAAGAAAGAATCCGAATGAAATAATAAAGTCTTTACATGACTTTTAGAACACACAGTATGCTACAAGAAGCTCATTTCCGTTATGTATACTTTTTTAGGCCTATTAAAATTATTTTTTTGCGTCCTTAAAGTTCTAAAGCAGGGAAATGTAATAATAAAAAGTATATACCGGTATGTTTTATTAGTCAATTTTTTCATATGTGTACAGGAAGTACGACGTTTTTCGCATAATGCTTCGAAATATTATTTAAAATAAAATTATTATATTACCTATTTTGCTGCACATGTAATTCGTTTCGCCTACAGTGTGCATGATTTTAATGAGAAAATAGTTTCGAAATGTTGCTTTTATATCTGTTTTTATAGCATTGACTAGACTAATGATAATATTTTTAATAATATTCTGAATGAGGCGGAAACCAGTTTTAAGACTTTGTATTAGGACTGGGGACGGAGGGGTTCGGTTCGGAGCAGTTACTGTGACGTCATTACTCGGTTGAACCGAGTACAGTACCGAGTACAAATTTGTGGCGGCAGATTTAAAATTTAGATAGATTGAGTCGATTTTAGAACGTACTTTGAAATTAAAATAAGCGTGTTTTAAAAGCGTTGTACTAAAACGCTTTAGCTTTGCCAATTGACGAGAAAAAAGTGCTTCTCTTCATTGCAAAATGGCGGTTGCAAATTTCATTTGCGTAATTACAACTATTTGCGGAGTTATTTTGTATGAGAGGCCTATTTAACTTTCAATGTTGTTATATATGACAGACAAAATAAAATTGATAATAGTACATTATGCAACGAGCCTATAATGAAGGTAATTAAGAAGCGGTATGTATATTTATGAAACAAGCGTAAGCGAGTTTCATACGACTTTTTATGCTCGACCATATTTCTAACTTGATATTATTAATTTTCTTTGTATCTGACCTTGGCCAATGTCCCGTATGTTGTGAGATGTGCGCAGACGCGAAAGTATTGATTTTTTTCCGAGGAACAGATGTTCACATTGACCTTACTAGGCCATAAGAACCTACAGAGATAACATTGAAATTAAATTAGACATTGAAAAACGAGATGACAAATTGAATTTATTTGAATATTATTTACAATTAACGCTAATTATTATAGTAACAGAACATAACCTTCTGCGACAGTATTGGATTTCCAGCCTCCATGACTTTTCGCTAATTCTCTTTCGATTGCATATCCGAGAATAATAGATACTTGCGGTTTTATAACGGTAGAAAGCTGACCTGTCATTGGCTGAACAGTTGTAACCTGAGTCGTCATTGGCTGAAAGACCTGACCTTTAATGAGTAGGTGTACTTTAATGACATGCATTAAAGGTCTGCTACCAGGTGTATAATTACTACATTTCGGCATGGTCGAGCATAAAATTATTTATAATACTAACAGCTAATAAATTAACATGTAAACGTTAAACGCTGCAGCTAAGTAAAAAAGAAGATAGAAAGAAGCGGGCTCCATGAAGCGCTGCCTAAAACACTTAAAAATACAGAATTATTTGCTATTAGGGAAAGTGGATAAAATAATCAGTAAAACGTAGAATCTTAAACTGAAGAACATAATGTTTATTCATTTTATAACATTACTAGCCTTCAATACAACCATGTTCTCTTTGGTAAAGAGTAATATTATTGATAAATTAAACTAATTAGGTAACATAATTTGTAGAAATAAATACAAATAAAATGATGAATGATGAGGTAACACAAATCCAATAAAAACAAATAGAAGAAACATATAATGCACTTTCTTTTCTAACATATTTTAATATTAATCAAACATTCTAATACGATAATAATAATAATATTATTATATTAGTATTATATTATTATATTAATATTATATTATTATATTATTATTATTGTTATTATTATTATTATTATTATTATTATTATTATTATTATTATTATGTACAGTAATATGTTCGGACTGTCAGTGTTCATTAGACCCACTTGACAGGTCATATAATAGGATGAACTCCTCTTCAATACCAGAGGCCTTTCAGCCCGCCTTGGGGATAAGGAAATAATTTGTCGTGCAGCAGAAAATATTTAAATACAACAGTACTTACGTTGTTGTCTGTTAGAATTAAGTAAAACACGTGAACTCTGTTCGAACGTTCGACTGACCGGTAACGGCTACGGTTAACCGAGTAACTTCGGTGCTCCGCTGCCAAGCACATAAACCGATAGAACCGAGTAACTCAACAGTTCTACTCGCTCCGTCCCCAACTCTACTTTGTATGTTGTTTGCGGCTGCTGTAAATAATGATATTGAAGTTAAAAAGTGGCAGTAAATTTATGAAATCCCTTGAATTGCGTGAAACGTATTTATTCATGCTTATAAATCTTGTTGATCCGCGTTGATTTTATAATGGATACTTATCAGTCGTCATATCACCATGGTAATATCATTCATTACCGCACTGAGTGCGATATTTAAGTGGTTATCGCACTTAGTGTGAAATGCAATTAAATTTGTGTATGAGCTAATATTGACCTTTTCTCACATAGTTAACACTTCGCGGCATAGAATAATATGTCCACAGAGACGAAGGTTTGTAAGATTGTGTTAAATGCTCAAAATATGCTAGCAAAGCTTTCTCATGTACCATAGTACTGGCTCTCTTACATTCGCACCATTTCACATAGAGCTCATATGCCACTTCAAATACTTTACCCTCGATTTACTAGACAAAAGCGATGCAACAACTGTCGAAGCTGCTACTTCAATATCTGAAGGGATACTTTCTTCAGAATCACTCATTATTCAGGACGGATTAGCCGATTTTTCTTGATTCCAGATAATCTAGGGTATACTAGCATTCTATTGTTATCGTAAACAAATTAATATCTTTCCATTAGTTCATTTGTTTCTAGACCAAATTTATTATGATCAACGGAATAATATCAATAGGCTTTGGTTTACATTGAATTATAGGATATTACAATGATTATTAAATGAATATTTTTGAATGACACTGGCATGTAAAAGAACTCCTACGGAACAAAATTCCGGCACACCGGCGACGCTGATATAACCTTTGCAGTTGCGAACCTCGTTAAAAACCATAATTTATTGTAATCATTTGGTCCATTTCGCACGGCCTTTCATAAGTGGACTCGTAGAACTGTTACAGTGTTACCAACTAGTTGCCGTTGCAATAAAGTGACGTAACTCGTCGTTGCTACGCAAGTGATGTCAGAATAGTCTAAAGTCGATTTTTGCCGTTGTTACTCAAGTGGCGTCTGATGTTTAAACTTGCGTAACTTTTTTTTTTTTTTTTTTTTTTTTCCAGTTACATCACATTAAAACACGAAGTTATAATTTCGGACACCCGGCACGCTGGCAGTTATTTGTCTCTCTGAGAACAGTACATTTATTACTTATTAAACTTTATTTCAATATTTTTATTTATGTATTATTCATCCATACATTTTTTATTTATTTATTTATTTACTTATTCATTTATTTAATTTATTTACTTGTTTTTATTTATTTGTTATTTATTTATTACTAATTTATTTATTAATTACTTATTTATTTATTATTTATTTAGTTATTTACTTAGTTACTTATCTACTTATTTATTTACTTACTCACTTACTTAATTACTTATTTACTTATTAATTTATTATTTATTTATTTATTATATATATTCATTATTTAATTATTTATTTATTTATTTACTTATTTACTTACTTCTTTACTTATTTATTTATTTGTTTATTTATTTATTTTTTGCTTATTTATTTATTATTTGTTTATTTATTTATTATTTAATTATTTATTTATTTACTTATTTATCTACTTATTTATTTATTTGCTTAGTTATTTATTTATTTATTTGTTTACTTATGTATTTATTTATTTGTTTGTTTATTTGTTTATTTATTTACTTATTTATTTATTTATTTAATCATTTATTTATTTTTTCATTCATCCATTTATTTATGCATTTATTTATTTATTTATTTATTTATTCATTTATTCATTCATTTCTTCATTTATTTATATATTTATTTATTCATTTATTTATTTGTTTATTCATTTATTCATTTATTTATTCATTTATTCATTCGTTTATTCGTTCATTTATTCATTCATTTATTTATTTAGTTATTTATTTATTCATTTATTTATTTATTTATTTATTTATTTATTTATTTATTTATTTATTTATTTATTTATTTATTTATTTATTTTCTATTTCTAGCAATGGCGAATTCGATATCCAGTTGTATGAACACATCCTTGCACATATCTCGGAGTCTTTCCCAGAGTACCGCTGCGAAAGGAAGACAGCAAAAGGTAAGTTAGCCCAACATCTATATTTTTTCATGT
The DNA here is from genome assembly GCF_040183065.1 of Periplaneta americana. Classification (NCBI taxonomy): domain Eukaryota; kingdom Metazoa; phylum Arthropoda; class Insecta; order Blattodea; family Blattidae; genus Periplaneta; species Periplaneta americana. The sequence continues at coordinate 152,005,016 of NC_091122.1, forward strand.
CTTTACTTTGAGAAATGTTCTTAATTGCAGAATATTTTGAGACTAAACTTATTCAAAATGAAGTTCAAATACATGTATTTGTCAGTAGACTTAAAATTACTAGAATTGTGTTCAAAATTAGGACCATTCAGGAGAGAAATACCTTTACTGGAGCTTCTTTAAAAAATTTTCTAAAATTATCAACTATTTTTGAGGATTTTTTCGTAATAATGACATACATTTTCAAAGTAATATTTTTGTATAGGCTATACTACGACAGTTTGTTACCTTATTAATTATTTTCCAAGCCAAACTACCATTATTCAGCGCATTATCCAACATAGTACTATAGGAATGACGTTTAGTGTTATTGACCAATATTCTGTGATTACGTTTAGCATCTTTATAAACAGTATTAAATTCCGGATAAACTTTAGATAGAAAAAACAATTCGTTATTAACCCAGTATCTAGAGGATTCAGAAGATTTAGAATTATATCGAATTCTCACTATATTACACAATGAACCAAGAACAGATCAAATTTGTCAAACTAGCACCACACTCACAACTCAACTACGTAAGAAACTGGTTATCAGCTGTTATGACTCGCGGCGACAGATGTAGACTACGTGAACACAGTTCGACCAGTTTCGAGTGTTTCCAATCGACGTAACCTGTATACACATGATATGATCTAAGATCATGACTAACTATGGCGTATTAGCTTGGATACGTGATATAGACCGCCAGAAGTTTCAAGCATTCGGCCTGGAAATTGATTTTGTGAGAAACATAGACACATTTTGTGCATCCCTGCGTGAGAAGGGCCACCTGTGGAGACATGATACATGACGTGACTGCGTGGTACACCGCCAGATAATTTCACGCCCTGGAGTGAAAGGTCAACTCAGAACTTATAATGAACTTGGTCCTTACAATCGACCAGTTCGTGTAACAACGGCTCATGCTGGACTTCTGAGCAATGAAAATTTATTAAAGATTTGCTCACAAAACCGCAATACTTTGTAGTGAATTAAGATTTCAATTGATACACCGGCGAAAATTGTTAAGTAGTTCGTTGCCTTAATAAAAATACAATATAGGCCTAATGATGTTAGAATTTATTTTAATTTGCTGCAGACGTAGCTGAAGGAACTATACACGTAGTACGTTCATATTAAAACAAGAATAGGATCGTGCCGCACACTGTTAAAGATATATTACACCATTACTAACAGAAATATCTTTATGGCACCCAGATATATAGAAAAGTTTGCAAAGCTGGTATATTAAAACCAGTGGAGGTCTCGGGGAGATATGAGCCAGATGTCATACTAAAACTGTAGCAGTTTGGCTCTGCAAATTAAATTTTAAGAGAAAAGTACCCAACAAACAAACCAGGAGATTATTTAATCGGTTCTAGTTTTAATGCAAGTTTTCATATCTGATTTAGTGCCTTATATTCGCATGCATGACATATTTTAAAGCATATGTATGTACTATTTCTTTGTTCTTATAAAACCTAGATTCGATCTGAAGTGCCTCTAGATTGCGAAAATGATCCTGCCAAAACTTTTATTAATATCACTACTTTAGTTACTGTTTTTGAGGACATTATTTGTTACGAGAAAAAGAGTGCGAGATGAAGCGGCAGAGGGAAGTGCGTTAGTGATATGACTGCTTACATTATGTGACGCAATTAGCGACACTATTCATTAACACAGTGGTTCCCAAAGTGGGGGTCGAGTAAAGAGCTGAGGGGGCCGTGAGATGATTTGCAAAATAAATTTAAAAAAAGTCTTAACATAAACTTATGTTGCATTTAGAAACATAAACATAGAAATAAAAAATGTTTTAGTAGTTATAAAGCACAATAGTACATTATGCAACGAGCCTATAATGGTAGTAATTAAGACGCGAGTATGTTTGTTTATGAAACTCGCTTGCGCTCGTTTCATAATTTTTATACGAGCGTCTTAATTAACCATTATAGGCAAGTTTCATACGACTTTTTGTTCTCGACCATATTTCTAACTTGAAATCATTCATGAGTATTCATGTTATTGTTATGTGAGTGCAATAGCCTACCTCATGAATTGTGAGATGTGCGCAGACGCGAAAATATTGATTTTTTTCCGGGAAACGAATGTCGACGACCTTGATATAATCTAGAGAGTAAGATAAACATTAGTCTTGATATAACCTTGAAATTGAATTGGACATTGAAAAACGAGATGACAAATTGAATTTATTTGAATATTATTTACAATTAACGCTAATTATTATAGTAACAGAACATAACCTTCTGCGACAGTATTGGATTTCCAGTCTCCGTGACCTTTCGATAGTTGTCTTTCGATTGCATATCCGAGAATAATCGAAAATCTGAACTTTAATGAATAGGTGTACTTTAATGACATGCATTAAAGGACTGCTACCAGGTGTATAATTACTACATTTCGGCATGGTCGAGCATAGAATAATTAATGTAGCAAAGGCGCCTATTGTTCATAAAGTAGCTTCTCAAATCTAAACTCTATATTTATAAACTCTTATTATTTTCAATTTCCCCCTTTTACTTTGATAGCGGTCATATAGGCTTACTAGAAATTTATTTTGCATAAATACGTATTTGCAGATACTACCAAAAACTTAGTAGCTTCTTTTGCAAGCTGGAGGTATTCTTGCATTCTTTTGATCCAAAACTAGTCTACACTGCAAAAGAATATAGTTTCAACATTCCTTAGTTCTTATATCTTATACGTTGACGCAAAAAAACCGATCTTCCTCTCGCTCAGCAAAATTGTAATAAATTTTCAAAAATAAGTCCAGTAGCGGCCCGCGGTTATGAAGGTTGGCAGTTCTGCATGAAAAAGAATGTATTTAGCAAACGCATGCTGTTCATTGCATCTATATCGGATAACGCGTGTAATTAAAGTCCCTTCTAGCAGTTGACTGTGCAACCGAAATTGTACTCTTAGCCATCCACCCCTTGCTCTACACCTCTCCCATCCAGTACAACTAGTCATGTAGTGGAGATATGCCCCACATGTTGATACCTGAATGAACAACCATCAGGAATTTTCTATCGTTCGAACGCTTTTAATTCCTACCGAATTTTGTTACGCCAACTTTTCTATGCTACACCCGTAGAACTACCCAAGGCCTAGCGGCAGACGGAATAATTATAAAACAGAGAGCTGGGAGTTCCTACAGATTTGCAATAAAGTATCGTAACTTGACTAGTTTGTGAACATATTTGTGGCATTATTAAATATAATTCTTCGCCATGACAGCGCAAGAAATGAGCTGTGGGACACACAATCTTACAAATTCTCCGTGTTTCCCACTCATTACGTTAAGCCCGCCATTAACCAGCACAATTAATTTATGTGGTTCAATTATGACTGAATTTCCGTTAGCCTATATTCCATTAAGATAGTTTGCACCAAACTTTCAGCGTCATGTTTTGGTGGCAGTGAAGAGAAATTTCCAAAAATTTTATCGCTATCCAGCAATTAATTTTGAATTGTTTCTGCAGTTCCTTTGGATTGTGGCGAGCCCTACAAATGATATTTGAAAGTTTAATCTAAATGTGGAGTAAAATCAGTCAAATCCCGAAATATACCGCGGTTTGTTGAATCATACGATTCGGCAAGTCCTCGCATCGCTAATTCAAATGCGGCACAGAATTTCACACAGTTAATTATTTTAGATAGACCATATCTATTTTTAGAAACATTTTCCTTTCGTTTCTGAATGTTAATCCAATACACAGAATCAAGCTGTGTTAGAATATTTTGATATCTCTAGTAGTGAGAAATCTGTTTGACTTGAAATGAGTTTTCGAATATGCTTTTCTATTTTTTATAATCAAATTAACTAAATCCTTCACTCCGGTCTTTGTCCATGTATTTTCTTCTCCAAGCAGGACACACGGGTGGGGGAGAAAGAGTTTTCATAAGCGCAGCAAAAAACCAATCGTTTCCATTACACATTTCGGTATTAAAATGACTAATAGACTTTTTCGTCGACTTTTTCCCAGAAATTTCAATATTTAAATTTGGTGTAGGACGTCCTAATTTCTTAAGTTAACGTGCAAATTTCTCTTTTAATTTCGAAAAGGGTTGGTCGATTAGGTTTTCATCTCATTCATTTTTAATATAAAATATTTCCTATGACACACTGACTAATCATATCACACCACCCACAGTACTATAACACACTGGAACTGTAATGATATACAGTAGTTCAGAAGCCTATGTGTTCTAACGCAGGTCATAAAGAGAGGAGGGTGTTGGCGGTTCTTTTGTATATTCGGAGAGAGCTGCTTCGGTTGCAGCTCTAATGCAGTCTTATGGGACAGAAAAGAAAACCAGTTTTCTGCTGCCGACTACCCTACGTTGAGCTTCAGGAGCTGCCTATCACAGATCCGAAAAGTACACTACAGATAAAATTCTGGAGCAGTTCAAGGCTCCTACAGACAGTAAATCTCGAATCGAAGGAGAATGAATTGGAAAAATAAATAAAGTAATTAACTAGATTACATAAAAGCACGTTTTACATTATTAATTTTACAGGTCCATTTAAATGGCGGTTCTGCAGCTCTGCAGTTCTTATTGTAGAGACGCCCCTGAAAAGAACTGTCACAATATTACCAACGTTTACCTTACACACAATATTACAGTATGATCCATCTGGGGAGACATAAAGTAAAATGACTGTAAAATTTATAATAGGGGTGCTTTAGAATTCATATCAGTTCCAATGTAATACTGAATCACGGGTAGTTTTGTATCATCACTATTACCGCATAAGAAACAAAAGAAGTTACTCGGCAACGATAGAATAAACAAAATGTCGTTTACTGCACACAACGAGCGAAATGTGTCTTGTGGTTTGCTAAATTTGAAAGCGTAACGTCTTTCAACGGTTTCAACGAGAGTATGGTATTCGGAGGTCTCCGAGTTGCAAGTTTCATATGAACTGGAACGGGCTAGTCCTAAAGTTAATGTTTGGTGTATGATCTGCCTGAGAGCAAAGATTTTCTCAGCTTTTGAAAGTTACCCCTGAGATGTTAGACCACACATGGAAGGAATTAGCCTCAAGGTATAAACTGTATCGTGTTCGCAATGGTGGACACGTTGGGGTCTAATTTGGACAAAACTCCCACTCTTCTAGAATGCATGTACAAATTATTTAATAATGAATAGCAATAGTTCTCATTTCATCACGTTTTTATTTTATGCCTTCTCAAACGGATCACCCTGTATTCCGAGAGTATAAACTTACGATGTTTTGAACTGAAAGGGCTTGAAACATAAAATGTTTGCCTTTATCAGATGTAAAACCGAATTTCGGAAATTCGTGGCTTCTAAACACTAGGTAGCTATCTATAATTATAATTTATATTGCTTTTTCAATTTCGATGTTTTACGGATGTCGAACTACGTTCATTATAATTTGAATTAAGTCGTAGAGAATGTCTTTGTTAAAATACAGGTTGTCCGTTTGGGTATGGATAAATTACAACACCGTAAAATATTTACTACTGAACTTCATTTTTTTTTAAATTTTGTGTATGCAACAATGAAAGATGGGAGATTCCTCAGAGCTCAACATGACCCCCGTTGCGCACCCTGCACAACTCATAACGGTGATGCAATTAAGCCCCTATCCTTTGTAAGATAAGAGGGGTGATTTGTTGAAAAGATTGAGTAATTTTTACTCTCAGATCATCAATATCCCTGTGTTTCTGTGAATAGACAATGTCTTTAACAAAATTCTACAAGAAGAAGTCGGGGGAGGGGGGGGGGGTTAGATCTGGGGAGTTTGAGGACCAAGCCAAGAGATAGCTGCTTCTCGTATTGGGTTTTGCCTGCGACCTTCTGCATGTTTTTTTTAAACACAGAACCTGTTTCTACAAATGTTCGATACCACAACATTATGGAATCGTATTTAGATACAGTAGTGGCAAAAAAAAAAAATACCGGACCGACGAAATAATCAAAGTCCCCGAAATGAGCCACTGCGCATGCCACGCCCGCATTCACAAGATAGCGAGTAATCTATTAAAATTTTTGTAGTTTCGACTGCTGACGTAGCCCATTTCGAAAGCCATTAGAAAATAAGCTGGTAAAATTCATGTTCTGGGAATAATAAGTTAATTAAGTAGTAAAATGTCGCTGCAATCTAAACGTATTGGGGATAAATTTGAATAAGGAACAAAAAAAAAGTTTCTTTCTCAGGCAGGATTCGAACCACGAAAGTCTTAGTTACAAATCTATCGTGCTCTGGAGTGAACAAGGCTCTGAAATCAGCTACAAGGGTCGGCCCGGGTTTTTTTTTTTTTTTTGCCACTACTGTACATTACGCACGCCATACTCACGTCGAACTTCCCTTTGAACTCTTTTAACACTCTCAAATTTAGCATACCAAAGAACACATTGTGGCCGCTGTTGATTTGTAGTACCTATTTTAATCATCCACGATTTACATTTGTACTTTCAGATTATGCATTGTTGATTGTTTGGAAACTCCCATCTTTTAATCATAATATAACCAGCAACAAATTTTTCCTACTATCATAATAGCTTTATAATAATAAATTAATATTATCCATACCCAAACGGATCAGAGTGTAGATTAATTATTTCTCTTAACTGAACTAATTGTATAGAAATACACGCAATGTACTATTCTGAGATATGGTCAATGACCCTGAGGAACAAAAATAATTACAAGCAATAAAAAATTCTTTCAGACATCACGAACACAGGAAATGCGAGACGATGTAATAAATCTCACCATGAGAACTGAAACAGGTGTAATTCATGTAATTGGAGGAAATCAACTAGATATACGACGATTGACTGCCTAAAAGAATAATGATATTGAGATCCTTAAGCAGTAAAAAAAGAAGACGACTCTGGGTAAGTTGGTGGGTTGTCACGCAGAAAACTATTAAATAATGAAATTTTACAGAATGTTTTAAAGACAGAATCTTATGAAAATTGGATACGTACTCAAAAATTATAGAGGAAAGGAGGAGGATATGAAATACCATTTTTGTTTTTTAATCCTCTCGTCTAAAATATTTTGTATGAAAAGAAAAGACAGTTATTTGTAGTAATGCACAGTACATTTATTAGGCTTGGGTACAGCAATGGCAAAAAAAAAAAAAAACCTGACCGATCCTTGTAGCTGATTTTAGAGCCTTGTTCACTCCAGAGCACGATAGACTGTTAACTAAGACTTTCGTGGTTCGAATCCTGCCTGAGAAGGAAACTTTTTTCATTTCCATTTTTACAATAATTGTGTTTTCCAGATTAGTTATCTTCCTGATTTTCTCATTTCTTAATTTTCTAATCTTGATATTCTACAGCTTCTTCTTACAGAATTCAAGTCTATAGAAGGTAGTTAGCGCCTAATTCCTTAATTATTATCCCACACCTCAAATGCACATTATACTGAACTGGTATGAAAAAGTTGTAGGCCTATACACCGTGTATAAAAAAGGACTTCACAAATTTATAAGCTTATAGAAATTTATCCACATATCTTACAGAAATGGATAAGGTGTGATTTTAAAGAAAAAATCTTCAAGGTTTGACAAATGTACTGCCATAGCATTAAATTCAGACGCCAAGAGCGCTACATCAGTTGCAGTACAAAATGGCTACTTTCACTGGTGCGGAACGTGCTCGCTATGTATTTTCGTTCCAAGATGGACTCATTCGCTTCCAGCAAGATAGGAAACCATCTTACTACCACCACGAGGCCCGTGAACTACTTGATTGCGTTTCTCAGGTCGTTGGATTGGTCATGCAGGGCCAATTGCATGGCCACCTCGCTCACCAGATCTGATTCTCATTCGATTTTCCTGTGGGGATCCGTCGAAGTTCTTATGTACGTCCCTCCTTTACGTGCTGATCTTGCTTAGCTTAAAACTCGAATTACTGTCCTTTATCACCTACCCTGTTCAACATCTACTTGGAGGATTTAGTAAAGAACTCTCTTCAGAACATGGGAGGAGAGATAGTAGGAGGAAGATAAATAAAATGCATAAGATTTGCTGATGATATGGCGTTGTTAGCAGAAGAAATGATACTATAGGATATGCTACTGGAGTTAACGACAGCTGTGAGCAGTATGGCATGAAGATAAATGCAAATAAGACGAACCCCATGGTCATAGGAAGAAAAATACAGAAGATAAACTTGCGAATTCTAAATAAGGCAGTAGAGCAAGTGGACAGCTTCAAATAATTGGGGTGTACTATAAGCAGTGACATGAGTTACTGCCAGAAAGTCAAAAGGAAGACAGCAATGGCCAAGGAAGCATTTAATAGAAAAAGGAGCTCTGAGGACCTCTGGAGCACGATAGACTGTTAACTAAGACTTTCGTGGTTCGAATCCTGCCTGGGAAGGAAACTTTTTTTTGTTCCTTATTAAAATTTATTCCCAATACTTTTCGATTGCAGCGATATTTTACTACTTAATTAACTTATTATTCCCAGAACATAAATTTTACCAGCAATCGAAATTATGTGTCATTGCTTCGATGAGACCTGAGGATGACATATTCATGGCGAAAACGTTCGTCGGTCATTATGTACCATTTTGATTATTGATAAGTAATTCTGACGGTAATAAATCCATACATATTTGTAATTTTATATTTACCTAAGGTTAATGTTTTTGTGTTTATAACCTTCTACTGTTGTCTCGTCTCTTTTTTGAAAGTAAATTTTCCTAATCCACCTGTTGTTTCAGCTTCAGATCAAGAATATTTCATTAGTATTGAATGATTTTGTACATTATATTAATATAAACTCAAATTTAATTGTTTAGTTCAATGTGTTACTTAGGAAAAATAATTCATTAATAATTATAAGTGTATAGGTTACTAGAAAATAGGTGGTGTTAATTGGCCAAGCTGTTCCTAATAACGCCAGTATACAAAGTTTTCCTATTTGAGTTGTAATTCTTCTCCAGTGTATAATATCACCATTTTCATTGTGCTATTTTCTAAATATAAGATTAAAGATTCTTTGTCATAATTTTTCTGTTTGTACATAACTTATTTTCCAGAGAAACAGTGATTTAAGTGTTAAGGTGGCGTTATATGGTACGTGTAACTTATTATATTTCCTCACTTTCCCTACACCGATTGAGTAGATTACAGTACTTTATTTGATGCAGGTTATATGCCGGCGCTGATAAGAACGGCATATGTTTCATGTCAGATTAGCTCGAAAGCATCAATACTTAAAAGAGTGAGAAAACAAATTTATTTTCGGTTCTTCCGCTAAAGCTCCATTCTCTTCTATTAGAAGTTTATTGCCTTCATAAACATGAGAAGTGGTGAGTTAAGGATTGGTAATTAGTTACTGGATCGGAACCACTTCACACAATAGCTTCATTTCCGTATTCAGAATAAAAATCACCTCCACATTGGCTGAAACATAAATCAGAAGTAACGCCCACTGAGATAATAACACCTCTACCAGAAGGAGAGAACACTACCGGTTGTTGTAAAATACTGACCATGCAAAGAACGAATAAGTTAAATTATTGCGCACACTCAAATTTCAGCTTTTATTTCAAGAAGTCGCAACAGTGCAGTTGTTGCTATTTTGTTTTATTACCTTGCTTTATGCTAATAATAATAATAATAATAATAATAATAATAATAATAATAATAATACATGTTGGGATCCCTATAGAATATATCAGAATAATTCCTTAGAAAGAATCCAGTATAGGGCAGCTAAATTTGTTAAAGGTAAAAGAGAAGATGGAAACGATACGATAAAAGAACTTAAATGGGAAACTTTGGAAAACAGACGTAGGAAAACTAGAATAACATCATTGTATAGAGCACATCTAGGTCAGAAAGCATGGGTAGACATAACGGCTCGGTTAGAAAAGCCAACGTACTATGGTAGGAACGATCATGATTTTAAAATCAAATGTAGGAAACAGAAAACGGATGTAGGTAAATTCTCATTTTTAAATAGAACTATAAATGATTGGAATGACCTACCTGCAGCGGTCTTTGAGGGCTGTCCTTCCTTAAGGAGATTCAAGACTAACTTAAAAAGTTGTGTATAAAGTGCAAATTAAAATTAAGGTGACATTCAACATTTAATTTTTTAAGGTGACATGTATTTATCTAGCCTGACGAGTTTACTTCCTTGGTTTGAATTGTAAATTATTTAAAAATAGCGTGTAAGAGGGCCTTAGACTAGAAATGTTTAGTTTAAATGTAGTTCTGTTTATAAGTATGCATAAGAATGTAATTATTTGACTTATTTGAACTGTTGTATCAGTGAAGCGATGTGAGTCAGTGAAGTTATGGTTTTACAGTGCAGTGAATAGTTCCGATCAGTGATAATTTATAGCGTCAATGAAATGTGTTCTATAGTGTCAGTGAAATGTGTGCTAAAGTGTCAGTGAAATGCGTCATAGTGCCACTACAGTGAGTGAGATGAGAATAAAGTGAAAGACTATTGAAACTTATGTAGGGCCTATACATAATAATGTAGGTTGTAATGTTTTTATTATTATTGTGCTAAATTATATTGTGTATTCTTATTGTATTGTGTATAAAATTGTAGGCCTATTGTGTATTGTAAATTTATTGTGTATTGCTTATCATTTCTTTATTGTGTATTGTTTATATTGTGTATACCACTGCCACCGGGTGCATGCCCACTTGCAGTGTAAATAAATAAATACATACATACAATAATAATATACAATGCATTAATTAGAGCTTACCCTGAGCTAAGTACACTTAACACACATAGATTTAAGAAACAAATCAGAAAAATTATTTAATTGTTTAAGCTAATTGATTTAAAAATTGATATTCTAATATTCATGTACTTTTGTATTTTCTATTTCTAGGCCTATATAGACCCTATTCTTACATGCTGTATGTATTTTCCATTTATTAATGTTATTGTGCTCAATGAACTCTCTTAATTTTTGTATATATTTTGTATAACTGATCTGAACTGCGCCCGAGCACGAGCTTCTGCTCTTTCGGGCTGCAATGCCTAATGTAGCTCAAGTGTAAAGTATTAAATAAATAAACAAATAAATAAATAAATAAATAAATAAATAAGTAAATAAGTAAATTAAATAAATAAATTAATTAAATATATTAAACTAAATAAATTAATTAATTAATTAATTAACTAAATAAATAAATAAATAAATAAAATACAATGTAATAAAATAAAATAAATTAAATGAATAAAATAAAATAAATACAATTGAATAAATAAATAAATAAATAAATAAATAAATAAATAAATAAATAAATAAATAAATAAGCCTTAAGCCCAATGCCTACACTGCCTATGAAGAAGTCCATGGAATAGCGGATACTGGAAGTCATCGGCATATTGATATTATAACATATAAACATGGAGAGACAAAAGGTTATATTCTGGATCCGACCATCAGATTCGAGACACATCAGAATCATCCTGAGGTCAATCTAGAGAAAGGGAGAATATATGAACCCACTATCCCTTATTACAAAACATCATATAAACTCAGAGATATAGAAGTCATCGAATTAATGGTGGGCGCTAGAGGGACCATAACAAAACAATTTGTGTCATTCTGTCATCAATTTGGAGTCCCAACAACAACAATTAAGGAAATTTCTATTATAGCTTTGAAGGGTTCTCTGCAGATTTTACGGCGACATTTGTATTTCAATTCAAATTACAGTTGAATTTTCTCAGTCCATTTTTTTATCTGTATTTTTATAAATTGTCATTATGTGAAATATTATCTACTGTAAATTTTAGTTTCTGGTAAACAAATTTCTTGTAAGACATTTGTAATGTCATTTTAAATGTTACTGTTTAACATTCTTTGTCTTTGGCAACCTCACCAAGTTGAGATTTATTTATTTATTTATTTATTTATTTATTTATTTATTTATTTATTTATTTATTTATTTACTTGTTTCTTTGTTTATTTATTTAATTATTTGTTTTGTTTGTTTGTTTGTTTGTTTGTTTGTCTGTCTGTGTGTTTGTTTGTTTGTTTGTTTGTTTATTTATTTATTTATTTATTTATTTATTTATTTATTTATTTATTTATTTATTTATAATATACGGAGATCTGAAGTGTGATTACTGTAAATATGTAGCTAATCAGCGATGTTCGCAATGGAGAGGGAAAGGAACTGGTCATTCGATCCCATTATCTCCAGGCTTAGTTGCCTCATAAGTGATGCCATGTTAGTATCATTTGCGAGGTTTATACTTGTCCTCGGACAGTTGTCTAAACAACAACAATATACAGATATTATTTCATTACGATTGACATGGTTCCTCTGTTTCCAGTTTCCATTTAATTCTAACTAAACACATGTCCTTTTCTAGCATCATAGATTTCATTGTATCTTCCACCTCATCCCTCCAAAATCTCTGTCGTCCTTCCGTGCTTCAAGCCGTATCCAATCTAGAATTGTCCTAGGCCATCTATCCTTTTCATTCATTCTCTCGGTGTGTCCGAACAATCCAGACACCTTCATTTCCATTTTTGCAATAATTGTGTTTTCCAGATTACTTAACCTTCTGATTTTCTCATTTCTTAATTTTCTAATCTTGATATTCTACAGCTTCTTCTTAAAGAATCCAAGTCTATAGAAGGTAGTTAGCTCCAAATTCCTTAATTATTATCCCACACCTCAAATGCATATTATACTGAAATGCTATGAAAAAGTTGTAGGCCTATACACCGTGTATAGGCTAAATAAAACTTCACAATTTTATAAGCTTATAGGAATTTATCCACATATCTTACAGAAATGGTTAAGGTGTCATTTAAAGAAAAAAAACTTCAAGTTTTGACTAAGTTACTGCCATAGTATCAAATTGAGACACCAAGAGCGCTATATCAGTTGCGTACGAAATGACTACAGTGAAACCTGCCTTTGCTGTCACTTCATTTAAACGGCCACCTGGCCAAAAGGCCAATTTTCTCTGGAACCAATTGGATTTTCCATAAGAACAATACAAATTCTCTCTTTATTTAGCGGCCACCTCATGCACCGGCCAGCAGGCCGGGGTCTATTTGGATTGGAACCTGACTATAACAGTCACTGTCCAACAAGAAACCTTTTCACGGATACTGCCTGACCTATTTTTCGATGGTTTGAGGACAGGAAGCATTATCGCGAGAACAATACCTAAGTGTACAACAGTACACCCTCCATATTTTGGGGTTAGTTGATTACTGTTTTATGACTCTTTTGTCACTTTCCACTTCGACCCTGCACAGCTATAAATTCTTACTCGTTTTTAAGGGATTGAAACGCGGACGTTTTCTATCGAAAATGTCACAGTATGCTTCAGGTCAGTAGTTAACCATTCGAATTTTTTCTCCTCTTTATATCTTTCTCTATTTGTACCAGCTTTTACGAATTTTTCTTCTTTTCATTCAGTTGATTCAGAGCTGTGAAGTTAGTTTGAGAGAGAAATCATGTCTAACAATAAATCTAGAGGATGTTAAGTTTAGAGGTGAGACGAAAAATGATTGAAGAAAGTGAGAAGGGAACATCTGCGAGAAAAATTGCAGAAATATTCAAATGTGGAAGGACGCAAATAAATGGTATAATTAAGAATAAAGATGAAATATTAAAATAATTGGAGAAAAATAACGCAAAAAAGAAGAGGGAATCTGTGTTTAGTAATGTGAATGATTTTGTTTACGAATGATTCAAGTGTGCGAGGGCGAAGAAATTGTCAGTAAGTGGGCCTATGATTCAAGAGAAAGCTCTTGAAATTGCCAAAGAACTCAATGTAAGCAATTCTGTTGCTAGTAATGGGTGGTTAGAGTGCTTTAGAAAACGGCATAACATTGCATTTCGTTCTGTGTCTGGTGAAGGAGGTGACATTGCAACCAATGTTATTGAAGAATGGAAAAAATAGACTGTCTTCAATTCTTGCGGAATATGAACTCAGAGACATTTACAATGTTGACGAAACTGGTTATGTAATGCTGTAGGAGAAAAAGAAGCACTCTTAATGATAGGAAAATCATTGAAACTGAGATGTTAGAAAAATGTTGACATGGGCTTATTGGGGGTGAAGTGGACTGCCAACAATAAAGCTTGGATGACATCATCTATTTGAGAATTTGCTATGCGATTTCAATTCCAAGATTAAAAGACAAAATCGCAATGTGATCCGTGAAATTGATATTTCCTCCCACAAATACATCACACTTCCAGCCCATTGATCAAGATATTATCCAGTCATTTAAATTGAGGTACGAGTTTTGAAAAGGCTTACTTACTTACATACTTACTTACAAATGGCTTTTAAGGAACCCGAAGGTTCATTGCCGCCCTCACATAAGCCCGCCAGCGGTCCCTATCCTGTGCAAGATTAATCCAGTCTCTATCATCATACCCCACCTCCCTCAAATCCATTTTAATATTATCCTCCCATCTACGTCTCGGCCTCCCTAAAGGCTAGTTGCAAGAATTGGAAGAAGCTGGCATTAATATGCACGCTTGTTGTACGCGCACAGTACTAAAAAGTCAATGAAATTCAGTATTTTCATAAAAAAACCTCAACCTTAATCAAGCGACCACCTGAAAAAACGGTCACTTTACAAGGTAACTTCAGATGGCCGCTTTAGACAGGTTTCACTGTACTTTTACTGGTACGGAACGTGCTCATTGTGTATTTTGGTCTCAAGAAAGACCGATTCACTTCCAGCAAGATGGAAAACCACCTCACTACCACCACGAGGCTCGGGGACTACTTGATCGGCGTTTTCCAGGTCGTTAGATTGGTCGTGCAGGGTCAATTGCATTCGAATTTCCCTGTTGGGGTTCGTCAAAGATCTTATGTACGTTCCTCCTTTACCTACTGATCTTGCTGAGGTGAGAACTCGAACTACTGTCCTTTATCACTTATACTTCTCAGGCAAATCTAAAAATTAACATGGATACAGTTTTAATAAGTTATCTTCCCTTTATCTATTGAATCAGTGCTGGCCATCCCTGAATATAGCTCGACCAAGCGGCATATACCACCTCTTTCGTCTGTCTCTTTCCTTTCCCTGTAAAGCGCTCAGGCTCTCCAGAGCTCTAAAGCGCGCGCTTGCTCCTACGGGCATCAATTGACAGGCCTGAATTAACCCCAGACCAAATACTGGGAATCATTTCACCAAAATGCAGCCTCGGTGTTAACAATTTTATCTACGTAATATAACAGCGACGTTAAATAATTGATAAGAATATTTTAGTAGGGAGTTATTGAATTTCCAAATGTTACAAATCTTTCTTAAGTGCATAACACTATGGCTCACCTGAAACTGACAGATTTTGTCCTTGACTGAAGAAGTTATCGAACGCTATAACCAATGGTAATTCGACTTCCTCGCATTTTAAAACTAATCGTATGGAAATCAGAAAAGCGGAATCCGATTGAAGGTTTTCAATCTATAGCAAAGACAGCTGATTGTTAAAACATATCATGAAATAGGGTTTGAACTCTCTTGCAGAGAAGTTAGATTGTATCTCCTCTTCCAGACTTTCCTGTAGCAATATTTGAAATATCGATGATTATACAATGGAATATAAAGAGAGAGAGAGAGGGGGAGAGAAAGAGAGATAAAAACCCCCCTCAGACATTCAGCAATCCCTTTCTGTTTTCTGATTGCTTCTTCCTATTTATTCATCTGTGAATGTTCCATATGAAACTTTGTAATGAGAACATAAAAAATTCGCCTATTCATTACACTTGATGAATTCATTGTGTTTGTTTCCAGGAATACGAGCTGAAAGGTCATGGTTTGAAAGTCACTCTTCGTTATGTATTTCATTCAATAAAACATATTCCGACCGGAAACAAAAACTTAACTCTGTCAGTAAGCTGACGGTTTCTCACCGAAGGTACAAATATTTTATCCGTGAAAGATACAGAGAGATGTTTAGAGTGAAATTTGAATAGAGAGCTTATTCTGACCAATTTCATCTATGGGTACGCTACATTGATTTTACTTCTATTTTCATTCGAAACTTTGTTGCATTATCGTCTCATTGAAATGCTTTTTTATCGATTTCATGCGACAATTTTATTATTATTATTATTATTATTATTATTATTATTATTATTATTATTATTATTATTATTATTTCATTCCATGGATGTCACATCAGCATTATAATTTTGAGGTATGAAAAAGCGTAAAAGTTGTACAGCAATATTTTTATGATATACAGTAAGCAAATTAATTCAATTTAGAAGCCAAAAATATCACTTGAGTAGGATGTGTAATTACTTTATTGAAGGGCATCGTTTTAGAGTTAAAAAGTCCACACCTGTGGATTAACGACTAGCGGGTCTGGCCGCAAAACCATGTGGCCTGGGTTCGATTCCCGGTCGGGTCAAGTTACCTGGTTGAGGTTTTTTCCGGGGGTTTCCCTCAACTCAATATGAGCAAATGCTGGATAACTATCGGTGCTGGAACCCGGACTCATTTCACTGGCATTATTACTTTCATTTCATTCAGACGCTAAATAAGATGTTGATACAGCGTCGTAAAATAACCTACTAAAAATAAGTAAAAAGTAAAATAATAATTCATCAACATCGGCCTTCTATCTATGAGCTTACGAACTTTTTTCGTGGGTCACTTTGTATTATACACATAGAAGTGATATAACCTTGCAGATTGAAAGGGATGATAAGGTATGCTTAAATGAATAGAAAACCTATGTTATGTTGTGTCATTACATGCACAGTTAATTAGACATTTAAGTTGGAAGTTCCCGCAGTCTGGCAACCTCGCCGCTAAAAGTCTCCTTTCGTATCGCAATACAGATGTAAGAGGTCAAGGAACTAAGTGTACGTTTCTATTACAAAAAAGAGTAATTAGAATAATAGTAGGTGCCAAATCTAGGGAATCGTGTAGGCCTATTTTAAAAAACTAGAAATATGGCCGTGGCTTGTCAGCATATCTTTTCATTAATAATCTCCCTCGTATGTAATCGTGAAAACTTTGTAACTATTCAACAGTTCATAGCATGAATACACGTCAAAAAAATGACTTTCATACTCCATCGGCAAGTCTATCGTGCTATCAAAAAGGAGTGCGTTATATGGCAGTAAAATTTTTAATAGCCTCCCTATCGATATAAAAAATGAAACTCAAAACATACGATTATTTAGGGCCAAATTAAAGAAGTACCTAATTTCTCACCCTTCTATTCTGTAGGTAAATAAATGACATTCAATAACACTTCATGAAATTGATACTAAAACTATGTGTTGTACTAGTAGACTATATTGTAAATCTCGTCTGTATATATTTCATCTAGACTGTGACTGTAAATTAAGACTTTATAATAGTATTAAGTTTTTTTACTTGTTCCATATTCTAAGCTGTAAAGCAATGTATGAATACCATGGAATGTTAATAAATACAATACAATACAATAAAATACAATACAATACAATACGTGTATTGCCTCGCGCTCCTTCTCTAGCTACAACTTTGCGATGTGAATTGTATCGTTCCGTGATTTGAGATTAGTGATTTCTAAATTAAATTTACACGAAAAGTGCCCACGTTTTTGAAATACGACAGAGGGATAAATGTTTCTTTATTACATTTCTATCGATATGGATAAAAATCACGATCTAGTTGTCAATAGTTGCAAGATAAGAGGGTGCTAAGATTTTTGAGGAAAAAATATTCGTTTCTGAGAAAACTATGAACTTTTCACCAATATGGTATTAAAGTTTTTTGTTACATACAACATGATCTACTCGCTTTAAAAATCTGCAGGGTTATTTCACTTCCACTCTGTATAAAAGTTGTATCTTACTTTTAAGTAGAGACCGGATTATAAAGGGAAAAATTTTCATCAAAAAAGGACAAGAAAAGGGAAAGTTATAGCCAAAAAAGGACTGTAACTTATTACTCCCCAAAACTCATTTCAGCACATTCATGGAAATACATGTCACACATAATCTTACTCTTCACAACATAAGGAAAGTGTTATATTTGATATATTCAGAAAAGACTATATTACTCCCTCAAAAAGGTGCTAATTTAATTGAAAACACACTTCAGCACTTTCATGGATACACAAGCTTATATTTATCGCTTCACAACATAAGAAAAGTGTTGTATTTGATCACATTCAACATTTCAATGTATTTCAATATGATTCTGCTTCAGAATATCTTTATAAACAGAAAATGATCGCTCAACATCAACTGAAACCAGAGGTGAAAATTTTCTTTTCTATCCTGAACTCTAAATCAGCACACTTTATTAGTTTTTCAATATCTGGAATCGAAAGAAGAACGATATTTATTTTCCCTTGCTCGGGAAGGTATAGGTCTATCGGAAAAATAAAGGAAAATTACCTAAATGTTTGCGATACTCTGTCAAAAAAGGACCAAAGTAAGAGATGTTTTAAAAAAGGGAAGAAAAGGAATATGGACTAAAAAAAAGGGGGGGAAGTGAAGGCAAAACCACATAATTTGTTTGGTGGAAGATAGTTTTGAACATAGTAATTAATTATTTCATGTTTCGTGTTGAAATAAAAAAGGGATTCCCTTTAAAGGCAGCGGGCTATGAACGCATACAAAAATTATATCAAAACATGCACTGACCTTTTGACAATATCTACCACAATATTTATGATAGCCATACATGAATTTTATCACTGAATCTCGAAGGAAAGATAAATTGAGTGATATACAATTCATTTAATTTAGATTAATTATTCGTCTGCCCTAAATAATTTGTTTAATTGTTGCAACAAATCGAAAATATACTGAAACATAAGATCACATAGGTACAAATTCCTGGTAAATTAATGACCTCATTGGTCAAAAAAATTTTATCAGATCTTATATATCCATACAACTAAAAGAAACTCACTTTTTTACTTAATTTTGGAAAGATCTGTCAATTTTGTGATATTTTAAAACATTAGACTTTGGAACAAATAATTTTCACAGCATGTACAGGGACATCATTTTATTTTAACTTCAATTTTATTGTACCTGAGTTTTTGAATGTACTTCACTCCCACTCCTTTTACTAATGAAGCTCAACCGTTCTCCACATAGATCCAAGACCGCATATACAGTCATAGTAGCCTTACGGTCATAGTAAACAGTACGTTCCAAAAATATGTTCGCGTTTTCCAGTGACGAAAGAGCTTTCAATATTGAATCATTTTCGCACAGGTACTGTCGTCCATTTGCCTACGTCGTATCCCGATTTCCCCCACCAGCTTTTATTCGCCAGCTAGTGGCTTGGCTGTCTTAGCTCTTTTCTGAGAACATTAATTTCTGTTAGGAATTGGACGTCTAGATAATATTATACAATTGTTAAAATAACTTAAATAGAAGGGCCTCGTTAAGTAATTAATTGTCACGTGATTTCCTCCCTTTCTACGATCCTACGACATAACCACTTGGACGGACAGTAGATAGTATGTCTGAGTAATTTTATCTTTTCGGCTCTGGCAGAAGTGAAGACTGAATTTACAGTACGTAAGGTAGGCCTACTCTTTTATAGATTAGGTACAAAATTATTTCAACATGAGTTACTAGTACGAAGGACGAAACTGGTAATTTGGATTAGGTACAATAGTCTAAAGTGCGATAATATGCACAAAAGAACTGAAGCCAGTATCGAAATGAACGGCCACCATTTTCAAAAATGTGTTTAAATATCCAAATTATGATTATTTTTCAATTTAACTTCATTCTCTACATTGTACGCTAATGTGCTATAGACAGTATAATATACACTGCATAATGAATACGTCCACATGGATAGCTCAGTTCGTGAGTAAAAACACTCAATGTTAATACTGTACTGTATTTTGATTAAACAAAAACCTAACGAAAATGATCAAACTCAGAAGCGTGATATTTCCTAGTTTACGTAAATGGATGAACTAATTTTGTTCCCTCCTGTACCTAGTAAAGGGATTTGTTTGCATATTACGACAGTATCATCGAACTCCAGTCATGGAAGGAGGTAGCAAACGGCGTTGATCCAAAGGTATAGCCAGGATAATATTAAAAAATGTTGGTAAAAATAAAATGATGTCCCTGTATAAATTTATTAAACTCACTTAATTTTCAAGTTATAAAAACAAAAAACTGGGTTTCATTATCGCAAGGCAATATGTAAGATCTGGTAAATATTCGGGACCAATGACTTCACTAGTTTACCAAGAAAATGTACTATTATGTATCTTATGTTTAAGTATATTTTCGATTTGTTGCAACAATTAAACAAATTGTAAAGGACAAATTAATAATCTAAATTAAATAAACTACACGGCATTCAATTCAGCATTCTTTTATGCTCGACCATGCCGAAATGTAGTAATTATAAACCTGGTAACAGACCTTTAATGCATGTCATTACAGTACACCTGCTCATTAAAGGTCAGGCCTTTCAGCCAATGACGACTCAGGTTACAACTGTTCAGCCAATGACAGGTCAGCTTTCTACCGTTATAAAACCGCAAGTATCGATTATTCTCGGATATGCAATCGAAAGAGAATTATCGAAAAGTCACGGAGGCTGGAAATCCAATACTGTCGCAGAAGGTTATGTTCTCTTACTATAATAATTAGCGTTAATTGTAAATAATATTCAAATAAATTCAATTTGTCATCTCGTTTTTCAATGTCTAATTTAATTTCAATGTTATCTCTGTAGGTTCTTATGGCCTAGCAAGGTCAATGTGGACATCTGTTCCTCGGAAAAAATGAATACTTTCGCGTCTGCCCACATCTCACAACATACGGGACATTGCTAAAAAATTAATAATATCAAGTTAGAAATATGGTCGAGCATAAAAAGTCGTATGAAACTCGCCTATAATGGTAATTAAGAAGCTCGTATGAAAATTATGAAACGAGCGCAAGCGCTCGTTTCATAAATATCCATACTCACTTCTTAATTACCTTCATTATAGGCTCGTTGCATAATGTACTATTAAGATTCAGTGGTAAGATTTATGTTTGGCTACCATAAACCTTGTGGTAGATATTGTCAAAAGTGTTACTGCATGTTTTGCCATAATTTTTGTATCTGTTCGTAACCCTCTGTCCTTAAAATCCTGTCTCTACTTATAAGTATGGCACTGGAATTAGCCTTACATAATCAATAAAGACTAACCTTAAATAGGTCGTATTTAAGCTATATTTGTGTGTCGCTTCACTTCCAGTTAGAATTAGGAGCACGACACGGAGTTCAAACAAGCGAAGAATCAGCTCCTCATAATTGCCAGGTTGTTTGCTGTGTGCATTGTGGCCGGGACGCGTAATCCCTGTCCTGGCGGGCTCCGCATGCGACGCGGCACAGAAACAAACATAAACATCCCACGTTTGTGCAAACAACACTGCGATACATATGATTTATTCTGGATGACCCCTAACGCCAGGCACACCTGTATAAACACTGCGAAAGGTGCGTCCTTCGAAAAGACCATAATTCCAATCGTGGCGCTTTGTAAGCGTTACCAAGAACAGTGACATTCTCCGATAAGACTGAAATATGACGGACGAGATTCAATTCTATTTTCCTATTCTGCTTTGCTCGTTTCTCTAGTCATATTCATGGTTACGAAGTTCACGCATTTTCATGTTTTAACATTATTATTTTGATATGCTGATTTAGTAATATACGTTACAAGAGCGGTATGTTGACGTTTTCATGTTCGAGGAAAAGATTGAAAAAGCGAAACGCAGTTGAGCTTTTTTAATTTCCTCGAACATGAAAACAAACATACCGCTCGTGTATCGTACATTATTTTGTGCGAAGATCGTTTATTACATACCTGAAAGAGGAATTTCTGATTAGTTGCAATGAAATCTCCATCTTGCTTTCTGTTCAATGACGGCAACTTTGGAAAACAAATATATCTATCTTCAACATTGTTGCTATAAAATGTTTTCTGTGTTTACTATACTGCAGCAGGCCGTGATATAAGTCTGTCTTTTTTTTCCCCCAGTCTATGATGAGTCTGGAATCCTGTTGATTTTTTCACGGCTTCATTAATGTTACTTGCATTACAAATGCAGTAACTTTTGTGGTGTTGTAGAGTTTACTTAATTTTTGCAAATATTTAAAAACAATAATTAACAGTGCAATTTAGGTGAAATTGCAGTGTTAAGTTTCGAATTTATAATTATTACTATATTGAACGTCTTTAAAAATAATATGTTAAAAGCCTAAAGCAGTAAAATGAATATGACGCTTAAGCGGTAAGAATAGGGAAATTGTTATGTGTGTTACGTTGGGAATACTGAATGTGGTATTTCACACTTACCGCGTATTGGTTTTGTGCGGAAAGCAAGCAAATACGCACGATCTCGCACAAAATTATTTGTACGAATTACAAATTTTCCTGTGTCTTTAATGAATTTCATTATGCATATAATGCATATTTTTGTTCTTTTTAATTACCGTGTCTTATTTGAGTAAATCTGTGCTTATTTGGCATGTTTCAACACATAAATGCAAATATATACCGGGTGTTTCAGATCACCCGTATCAGCCTCTTTTCTCGAAAACTTTATGATACTGGTTGTTCATAAAAAAAAATTTGATGACCAAAACCTATGTAAAGAATCGAATGGTATCAGTACCATTTCCCGTAACAAACCGGAAGTAGAGGTACCTGTTGTCAACTTCGAAATTTCAAATGAGAACATGGGTCATTGAAGGTACCATTGGTAACTAATTTTAAAAAGAAACAACTTTTACTGAAACTTTTTTTCTAACTTTTATTGTTTACTCACAAAGCAACAAAAATGATATTTTCTTAGAAATGTTGTATGTTGTTTACGTACGTACACTCTTCATAGTAAATGTTCAAAATGTCCGCCACCCTGTGGTAAATAATGTTCTGATCTCCTCCTAACATCCGTGATTACACGGAAAACTTCAGCACAGCTGAGTGATACACATGGTGTTGCTTGTCTAATTCTTTGTTTCATGTCTTCTCTAGTTGTTGGACGCATCTAGTAGATCACGTCTTTAATTCTTTCTGACAAGAAGGATTGCCTGAGAGTTAGGATTGCATCATACTACAGTGTTTAGAATTCTCGACAACAAATTTCATTCATACCATATTTATTTCCATCAGGAACGTGGGGGACATGACTTCCAGACTCGTGTTGATTTCTGCAACTGGTTTCCAAACATGGACCGTGATTTCGAGCTCAGAATTCTGTGGACTGACGAGGCAACTTTCAAAAGTAATGGTCAAGTGAATTTCTACAATTCCTATTACTGGTCTCCGGTTAATCCACATTGGCTACGTGAAGTGGATTACCAGCACATGTGGAGCCTCAACACATGGTGTGGCCTCCTCGGACCCGAGTCATAGGACCATATTTTTTTTTAGGAGAACTTGAATGGTAGAACGCACGCTTCCTCCGAAACATTTTGCACCAGTTGCTTCATGATATTCCCTTTGCGCTTCGGTTAACGATGTAGCTTCAGCAGGGCAGCTGTCCGGTTCACTTTTCACGTAGGGCTCTGTGAGTTATTAACCGGTTATTCCCCTACGGTGAATTGGACGAGGAGGACCAGTAGCCTGGCCTGCCCGATCTCCTGACTTCGCTCCAAATGACTTCTTCTTGTGGGGGAAAATTAAAGATATGTTCTGTGAGGTGCATTCAACAACTAGAGAAGATATGAAACAAAGGATTAGAGATGCCTGTATGTCTCTCAGTTGTGCTGAAGGCCTCCGTGCAATCACGGATGTTAGGAGGAGATCAGAACATTGTTTTGCACAGGGTGGCGGACATTTTGAATACTTACTATGAAGTGTGTACGTACATAAACAACATACAACATTTCTCAGAAAATACCATTTTTGTTGCTTTGTGAGTAAACAATAAAAGTCAGAAAAAAAGTTTCAGTAAAAGTTGTTTCTTTTTAAAAGTAGTTTCCAATGGCACCTTCAATGATCCATGCTCTCATTTGAAATTATAAATAACATATAAATAAGAGACTGCTAATTCATTTTTCGCAAAAAAACGAAAATGCAATTTTTGACAGAAAATGACCAACATTTCATCTGTCTTCTCCCTTAAAAGCATGTGATATTGCTTTTGTCTCGAAAAGTGGGGAATTCCCCACCTTACAGGAATAGAATACACAACAAGGAAGGGTCTAAGAAACTGAGTAATGTCTTTGTGAATAGTGATGGGAACAGACAATGTTAAAAGTGCCGAGAATGAAACCATGTAATGCGAGCAGACGTTTAAAACTTTACAAAGTGGATTTAAACACACTTCGACCAACCAGAACAAGGCAAACTGTCGGGACTAGGAACTAGCTCCTGATTGGCCCTCAGTGGGAAGCCCTACTGACTGCTTATACACCTGCCTAGAGATGGTGCCAATGCACTTCAATCCCTGAAGAAGATGACAGAGCTAGTCATCGAAAGCTTGGAAGCAACAATCAAACTCACCTGGCTGAGAACCCGAGAAGAATTTATTATTCGAGTACTCAATATGACTGCATCCCGACTTCGACTTACTAAAGCGAGAGGGTAGACGAGGATGAATATGTTTTAATACGAACGTACCTATCAGAGGTCTGCATCGGACGTTTTCGCTCGAGCGCCAAGTAGTTCATAGCATAATCCGATAGGTAGCGCACATGTATGATGGGTAAAATTGTCACGAGCGATAAACCCTCGAGCGGTATAAGCCGAGCGTTAGACAATCGTTCTTGTTACAGTGATGAACTGTGCAGTAATATCATAGATGTTTATCATTTCAAAACTTTGCAGTGTTTAACTAACCTCTCCATAGTACAACTACTACAAAACTTCCTTTAAAATGTAATATAAATGTTGTAGGTAAAAGTTCCCCCCCCCCCCAAGCAGGAGTGATTTTGTTTTTGCCACATCTGATAGATGTTATTGGATGTAAATGTAATTATTATAAACGGAGAACACAATCACGATAATGCAAGAACCGTATCAAGTTTTCTAGTAATAATAATAATAATAATAATAATAATAATAATAATAATAATCTCTAATAATTAGTGTATCAATCTTTGCGTCTGTAACAGTTGTGCAGCATGATTATTCGTTTTATTATATTTTCTGTGACGTTATCTCTGTACTAATATTGTTATTAATCTACTGCTATATCAATATTATTTTGTAAAATGTTTCTACATTTTCGCAGTATATAGGCGGAACACAATGTATGGACCCATCATATTATATATGTGGTAAATCAAATATTGAATAATATTATTAATTAGCAATAATAACTGTATATCGAAGTTTTTCATACTATTTTATTTATAACTTCATGTTACTGTTTTGGTACGTTCCATTAAACGTTTGTCATAAACGCAGAAAATAAAGCCTTATTTTTACCGTGTGAGCAAAACATGTGTGTGTCTTATCTGTCGCCTTCCATACAAGATAAGACATGTCGGTGAGATGACCTTGTACTGTGCTTCTATTTATTACGAGCGTATCACGACCGATCTTATCTCACTCGAAGGTGCGACATTCGACCGAGATCAAGCGAGCGATTTAACTCCAATGCAGCACTCTGGTATCTATACCTGCGCTGTGATGTCACATGTATTTCGAATCAGGCAACTTCATTCCAGTTTATAGGTAGCTGAATTACAAAGTCGATGATGATGATGATGATGATGATGATGATGATGATGATGATGAATGAATAACTATTATAACCTCAAGAATGTATGGTACAGATAACACAAACTGTGAATGGGAAGGGCTAGAGATGTAGCAAAAGCAAAGAAACTCTAGCCAGTGCCCAGAAAATTGTCATTCCCCGTTCAATTGACACATGTAAGTGCATGTTGGATGAAAAATCAGGCAAACAAATATTCTGGTGTCGCTTTCAAACAGTATCTTTGTGAATTAAATATTTACCAGCAAACATCAAGACTAGACTAAACAGTTTCCTAAAATGTGATGAGTTTGCTCTGCAAATGGACGAGTTCACCCACAGATGTGGCAGGCCTTGCTCTTGTTTATTCGGTATCAGCTTCAACAGTCTCAGGGAAAAAGTGTTCTGTCCTGCGAACCAGTACCACCCAACCCGACTGGTGTATAAATGTTGAAAAAGTGCAGTAAATTTATTAAGAAGTGTGGTATGTTATGGGACAACTACAGTTTTTAAAAAATGCAGCACAAAAGCAATTGAATCATCCAAAATGGAAACGTCCAAAATCTACTTTATTTCTTATTTTATACTGCTATTATTATTCTTATTCTTCTTCTTCTTCTTATTATTATTATTATTATTATTATTATTATTATTATCATCATCATCATCCTCCACGAATTAGGCCTCTGTAGACCTGTTTCGGCCCCATCTAGCAGTCTTCTGAAAGGTCTTCCTGGTCGACGATGTCCTCTAGGTTTATACTCATAATAATTTTTGGGATTCTTGAATTTTCCATTCTTCTTATATGATCTAGCCAATTTAATTTGTATTTGTTGATTTTTTCTTCTACTGACTCTACTTCTAATTGTTCTAAAATTTATTCGTTCCTTTTTCGATCTAAAAGAGTATATCCTGCTGTCCTGAAAATTTTGATTTTCTTTGCTTTGATTCTATTCATGTCTTTTTTCTTCAATGTCCAAATCTCGCTTCCTTATAAAAGGGAGGGTAATGCTAGTGTATTATATATTTTTATTCTTGTAGATTTTTGTACTAATTTAGCTTTTAATATATTGTTCATTATTCCTAGAATTTGTGTAAATTTGGTAATTTTCTTGTTCACATCTTTTTCATTTTGATAAGATATTTCACAACCCAGATAGTTGAAATTTTGTACTTGTTCGAGGCATTGGTTATTGTGTATTATGTTATTTCTGACTGGGTTTTGTCCTGAAAATGCCATTACTTTTGATTTTTGTGCTGAAATTTCCATCCCATAATCTTTTAATATTTTATTTAATGTATATAATCGTCTTTGTAAATTATCCTATGAAGTAGAAATTATGACTTGATCATCGGCAAAGAGTAAGGTATTTAATGTTAGAGCACTGCTTATTTTGATTCCTGATGTGTAGATTTGGTTCCATTTTAAAATAATTTCATTTAGGCCTATATAAATATTAAATAAAGTTGGTGATAGTGAACAACCTTGTCGAACTCCATTATTAACTGATTTTCTTTCAGATATACAGTTATTTATTTTGATACTTATTTTGCTGTCTGTGTATCTGTGTAGATTTCTATTATATTTTGTAATAGCAACATTTACTCGAACAGTAAATGTTAGACTACTATCAATCCCAAAAACATGGTATTTTAGGAATTAAAAACAAAAATAGAAGAAAAATAAATTTTCACTACACATCATGTTTAGTAGGCCGAGATGTAAAGTCTGTATAAGCTAATTTTGGTAGTTTATATCCTTTACATTCTGTATACAATGTTTATGCTTTTCTTTAATTTCGATTTTTTCAGAACAAGTTATGTGAGGGTTACAGATTTATTTCACTGATCCACAGAATTATTGTACGACTATTAAGGATTGTGTGTGGTAAAATAGAAAGTATTAAAGGACCTTTTCCTTTTCAGGGGAAGATCTCAATAATAGTATTTGAACGGAGAACTAAAGTTTATACACACTTTTTGCTTATCATTTCGATTTGAAAGATAGATTGAATGATGAATAACGGTTTTTCATAGACTTTCATATTTAGCAGATGCACACACGATAATTTATGAAGCTCATGTACGACCAGTTCTCTCTTAGTGACGTAATGCACGGAACATTATTATTAGAATACTGACTCTTCGAAAATATTTATTGCTGCAGAACAAAAATTAATTATGTTTAAGACATACAAACCTAGGTTTTCTGCCCATGGACAGGTCTTTTGCTACAAGCCCAGCATTTTCCAATCTTTCCCATTTTCTGCCTTCTGCTTACAAGCAAACATTCTCATGGGAGCAGATAAAAAAGTTATTTTTTTTTCTTCCACCATGTTAATAATGCCAAAACAAGTGCTAATACAAATTTTGGCCACTCCACCGCAATTAAAGGCCGTCCAGAAAGTGATTTTCCCTGGGGCCGTTTATAGAAAAAACACAATTTCATGAAAAGATTTATTGGAACAGATAGAGCAATTGTTGCTCTATTTTCAACATATTCCACACCACAAATTAGACATTTGTCTTACCGGTTCGGATCCCAGGCGGCAGACTTCAACGACATAAATATACAAAAATTGATCCCCTGGTATGACAAATGTCTCAATTCCAGTGGGGAATATGTTTAAAAATTAGTTAACAACTGCTGTATCTGCTTCAATAAATCTTTCCGTGAAATTATGTTTTTTTTTCTGTAAACGGTGCAAGGGAAAATCACTTTCTGAACGAATTCGTAATTGAGGTGGAGAGGCCAAAATTTGTATAAGCACTTCTTTTGACATTATTAACATTATTCAAGAGAAAAATTTAACTTTTTTATCTGCCCCCATGAGAATGTTTGCTTGTTAGTCTCCGCATATGATCCATATATCTTAATGTCGTCTATCATATATCTTCTTCTGCTCCGAATTTTTCTCCCGATCGCCATTCCTTCCAGTGCATCCTTCAGTAGGTACCAGAGTGCTGCATTGGAGTTAAGTCGCTCGCTTGAACTCGGTCGAGTGTCGGACCCTCGAGTGAGATATGATCGATCGTGATACGCTCGTAATAAATAGAAGCACAGTACAAGGTCATCTCACCGACATATCTTATCTTGTATGGAAGGCGACAGATAAGATACACAAATGTTTTGCTCACACGGTAAAAATAAGGCTTTATTTTCTGCGTTTATGAAATGGAACAGTCAATGGAACGTACCAAAACAGTAACATGAATTTATAAATAAAATAGTATGAAAAACTTCGATATACAGTTATTATTCCTAATTAATAATTATTCAATATTTGATTTGCCACATATATAATATGATAGGTCCATACATAGTGTTCCGCCTATATACTGCGACAATGTAGAAACGTTTTACAAAATATTATTGATATAGCAGTAGATTAATAACAATATTAGTACAGAGATAACGTCACAGAAAATATAATAAAACGAATAATCATGCTGCACAACTGTTACAGACGCAAAGATTGATACACTAATTATTAGAGATTATTATTATTATTATTATTATTATTATTATTATTACTAGAAAACTTGATACAGTTCTTGCATTATCGTGATTGTGTTCTCCGTTTATAATAATTACATTTACATCCAATAACATCTATCAGATGTGGCAAAAATCAAATAACTCCTGTGTGGAAAAAAAAAAAAAAAAACTTTTACCTACAACATTTATATTACATTTTAAAGAAAGTTTTGTAGTTGTACTATGGGGAGGTTAGTTAAACACTCCAAAGTTTTGAAATGATAAACATCTATGATGTTACTACACAATTCATCACTGTAACAAGAACGAATGTCTAACACTCGGCTTATACCGTTCGAAGATTTATCACTCGTGACAATTTTACCCATCATGCATGTGCGCTACCTATCGGATTATGCTATGAACTACTTGGCGCTCGAGCGAAAACGTCCGATGCAGACATCTGGTAGGCAGTTTCTTCTCAGCCAGTGACCCAACCAATTTCTTTTCCTCTTTCTGATCACTTTCAGTGTCATTCTTTCTTAACACACTGTATTAAACAAGTGAACAAGCATCAGAGAATGCAAAAAACTGTTCTTTACATTTTTTGTTTCTAATATGAAAGTGTAAAGTTTTATGACTTTGAAATTGCTGTTTTATTAACGGCTATATGTCTGGAAGCTTGGTGAGCAGACAAACTGACTTTGACTTTACGACTGGTCCCGTCTTGCAGTTTGCGGACTAGGCAATTTCCGCCGTGTTCTTGTTCCTTGTTCTTGTTAAAACATTGACATAGCAGCAGTTTTCGCTGAACACCCCGACTTTACAGGTCAGCTGTAGCAGCGAGGGCCGACTTGAGTTCTGCAGCCAAGAATAAACACGTCGCTGCTCTTGTAATTGTAGTAGATGTGACTTTATTAACTTGCATAAAAAGAGAATTTCTAAAAAATGAAGGTATGAGTTACAAGAACGTTCAGGTGTTTAAAAAACGTATCCTCGTGTTTGCTCATCTCTTCGCAACGGCTCGAAATTTTAGTAACGAGTGTTTGAGAGAGAGTTTTCAGATTGAATGGCTTGCCTTTGAGGTAACGAAATTATCTGGCATTTCACAGTTCCCTCCTTCATTAAATATTACAGATCTGGTATCTTAACTTCATGTTTTTAATGGATTTAATG
Source organism: Periplaneta americana (assembly GCF_040183065.1). Taxonomy (NCBI): domain Eukaryota; kingdom Metazoa; phylum Arthropoda; class Insecta; order Blattodea; family Blattidae; genus Periplaneta; species Periplaneta americana. The sequence goes on from NC_091122.1 coordinate 152,035,367, forward strand.
TAGTTCTATTGCTTTCAGACAAACAAGAAGTAAATGGAATTATTGTCAAAGGGAAAAGGAGAAATGCTGGTGAACTTCTTTAGATAATATCGATATAGTTTAGTATAATCACTTGTTTTTTATCAACAACATTAAAATTATTATTATTATTATCATCATTCTTATTTTCATTAATATTTCACCACGAAGATCGTCTTCATCTTTTACGTTTCAACACCATACTGTATTCCAATCATGTCAATTGATGCCCATAGGCGCAAGCTCTCGCTTTAGAGCTCAGGAGAGCCTGAGCGCTTTACAGTGGAAAGGAAAGAGACAGACGAAAGAGGGAAAGAGACAGACGAAAGAGGTAGTATATGCCGCTTGGTCGAGCTATATTCAGGGATGGCCAGCACTAATTCAATGGGTAAAGGGAGAGAACGTATTAAAACTGTATCCATGTTAATTTTTAGATTTGTCTGAGAAGTATAAGTGCATTATAAGAACGTAGGTTCTAATTTTAATGCACATTTTTCACAAGTTTTTTTTATTCAAAAAGAATATTTTCTGAACTTTTTTATAGAAAAGTGAAATTTTCAGATTTAAGCCTATTTATTTAGTAGCCTTATAGATACTGAAACAATGTTTTCGTAAATCTAATATACCGTAAACATGTATTATTGAAGATAGTGTATTACAAATTTTGAAAATATTCGCATGGAAAGTGTTTGTAAGGAAATTAATTAACAAAGCAAGTCTGTTACACCATAAGCAAAAGATATATGCTCATGTGTTGTGAAAATTTCAACACTATAGCTTCAGCAGGTTTCGATAAAATAATTTAATATTCTGATGATAGGAAGTTCCTCACCAGTATCACCTTAAAAACATAATGGGATAAGAGTTTTGTTACGTAATATTAGTTACACTTAAAATATATACAGTACCTAAGTAAATTTGCTTTGTACTATAATATTGTTTTGATTAGTTCATTAATTACTTTTATAAGGCTAAAGATACCTTCAATATCAATTCCAACTTACCATGTCATATTCAATCTCTTTTTTTTATGTGGTATCACTTTCTTTATGAATGATATGTTAGTACTTCCATGCAATTAATGTGAATATTCCTTCTTAACTCTTTATTACGTTATTAACTTTTAAAACACAACTGCAATATTAAGAAATCAGTGTTAGTACTTTTGTTTTACAGACAATATAGATAATATTAAACAGAAAGAAGCCATACAAAAATAACGACAAAATTTCACGTTCCGTTTGAAGTTTGTGCACCACTATTTTCTTAACCCAACAGGCTGCTTATTGATATACACAATCCTTACTCTTTCCCTACTTAGCGCTTGATGCCCGCGCACGACGTCAAGGTCAGAAAAATGCGCTTGCTTTGACATCACTGGCGTATTGTATACCTGCCGCCGCGAGAATGAATGTTGATGCAGCCGAGCGTAACTAAAACGCGATGAGTGCACTGGTAGAAAAGGTGGGTGGGGTAAGAAGGGGTAGTAAGCAGTCGCTCTGAGGAGCTACAGTTCTGCAGCTCTGGTTTAGGTATGGAATAAAGCTTTGTGAAAGTTTATTAGAACTCTCTAAAATACGTATAGGGTATTATGTAAAAATATATTGGAGTTGTTTTACTAGAGTGTCCGTGAATAATTTATAGTATTAAACATGCTTTGATCCAGCAGATTTGTTACGGATCGCAACTTTAAATGCGCTTACTCGCTCGATAGCAGCGCCACTGTTGGAACGCAGATAATGGCAATAGAACATGATCTCCTGTGAAATCAAAGCTCGGAATCTCTTTGTGCTTAATAATTTCACTCACAACATAAACTCTGTATGCTACTAAATTAATATGGCCTTATCCACTTCATTGTGTTTGTCACATAGTTTTAGAAAATTTTTCAACATAAAATCCTCTAATCATGTGGTGTAACTTAAGCCACGTTTGCACGACATCATGTGGAATGTATACAATGCACCTCTGTTTATTCATTTATACTGAACAACAAGAATTTTGCTCCAACTTAAAACAATGTGTCCTTTCTGGTTTGATGTGCGCTGAATCCGAAAATGCATCTCTATTCTTTGTATAACGTGACAGTTTTAAGATATACAGTGAAATTTCCCAATAGCGGACACCGCCGGGGAAAAATTAAATGTCCGTTATTGAGAAGTGTCCGCTATTTAGAAAATCGTTAGTATATATACAGTACATTAAAGTTTCTCATACATATTCAAGACTATATTTTACATTACAGTACAGTAGACAGTAAGATTGTGAGTTTGTTTACAGTATTCATCCAGAGAGAAATCGTACCAGTAAATGTTTTGTAAATGAAATAAACATCAGTCACTGTACCACATCACCTTACACAAAGAAATCTAGAATTGCATTCTCAGTGTATGATTTTAAAATAACATCCTTGTTTTTTTCAAAATTTCACTAACCTGAGTTTTTCCCACATTAAACTTTGTGGCCAGCTAACGAACACTTAATTTCTCCTTCTCACTATGCTTTACAATATCCACTTTCTTTTTTAGTGACAAGCGTTTACGTTTTTGTGACATTTTTAATGTGACTGTATTTCCGAACACTAAACTTGACAAACTAAGAAAGTACGGACTGCTCACGTACAGTATCACAACTAACAACTGTGCTGCTTACCTTCAATAAAGTACAAGAACGTTCAAATGTACGATAATGATTGTTGCAAAGAATTCCGTTAGAATTCCGTTTAATTTACAACCGTCTTTTTCTTTTTTTCTTTCTTTCACGCTGTCCGTTATTTGGAAGTTTCAATTGTTGTTGGGAGATACATTTCAGTGTCCGCGTCCGTTATTGAGAATGTCCGCTATTTGGAAGAATGTTATCATAAGGTCCAATGTTATTATGCAGGGGAATTTTAAAATGGCCGCTATTGAGAGGATTCCGGTATTGGGAAGTGTCCGTTAAGGGAAGTTTCACTGTACTATGATTTCACTCTTCGATGAGTGCTCCCCAGGAAACATCTGGCGCTGGTTGGGGATATAAACCAAAACAAAAGCTAATGTATTTTATGAGTTTATGACTTCTTTCCGGTTTCTTGTAGTTGTTGGCATATTATTTTGTACTCCTAATAAATAAACAGACATGACTGACCCTCTGTTTGAGGAAAAACTTTCCGTTACAGAAAGAATGGCATGGTGCGCTTTCAAAGACGTTTACTCAAATTTCCTTGGAAATTCTATGGCAGAGAACTATATAGAACTTGTTGTGGAAAGCATGTTAAGTGCATATGACAAAGTGGAGTGTAATATGTCTCTCAAAATACACATTTTACATTCTCATTTGGATTTCTTTCCTCCTAACTTTGGAGCGGTAAGCGACGAGCATGGGGAAAGATTTCATTAAGAAATATCTGAAATAGAAAGGCGATATAAAGGAATATCATCATCCAGCATGCTTACAGACTATTGTTGGTTCCTTGTGTTGTTGTTGTTTTCTAATGTCAGGCATTTGACAATAAAGTCATTTGACCTCTTGCACTCCAATATTTTTCAAAGATATTGTCATGGTTAGCCACTAACGCACAGATTTTGAGATGTTCTGAATCCATTTCTTGATTTGAGTTGCACAATGGACAGTTAGAAGACTGATATATTCCAATTCTATGCAGACGCTTGGCCAAACAGTCATGGCCTGTTGCCAATCTAAATGCAAATACAGACGATTTGCGTGGTAAATCGGGAATCAACTGTGGATTATGATGCAGAGAGTTCCATTTTTTCCCTTGAGATTCTGTTATAATTTTTTTTTGTTGAAGTCTAAGTATGTAGATTTAATAAATCTTTTCACAGAGGAATACGTAGATTTAGTAACAGGTCTGTAAGTAGCAGTGCTGCCCTTCTTTGCTAAAGTATCCGGATTCTCGTTTCCCAGGATTCCACAATGCGATGGTATCCATTGGAATACAATTCTTTTATTGAGTGTTATTAGTTGAGAGAGCATTTTAGTTATTTCAGCTATTTGAGATGAAGGTGTGTGTCTAGAGACTATTGATAAAATAGCTGCTTTGGAGTCTGACAATATAACTGCATTTTTAAATTTATTGATGTGAAATAGAAGATTCCTGAGACTTTCACTTATTGCACTGATTTCTCCATAAAAACTTGTTGTTCCATATCCAAGAGATCTATAAAGTGAGAAGAGACAGCACGTAACACCTGAACCTGCACCTTGTTCTCTGGAGATCAAGGATCAATCGGTGTATAAATGAAGCCAATTTTGTGGAGGGTACCTAATATTAATTGTCTCTAAAGACAATTGTTTCATTATTTCAGTGTTTACTTCTGATTTCAGTATTTCTTGTGATTAATTTAGATTATACTCTATATTTAATAGTGTTAAAGGGTTTGGTTTAATTTGTAAGTTTTCTTTTAAATTCGGGACGTTGATTTTCTGTTTTAATTCTTGAACCATGGATATGAAACTTTTTTGAGTTTTTAATCTACGGAGAGGACTGTATGAATGCCAATTGTTTCCTGGTAATCTGATAAGTTTTTCATATTGAATCAGTGCTTTTTCTTCAATTATCATTTTGATGCTGTTAATATTAGTAAAATACAGTCTCGGGTCTAGTTATAAACAGAAGTCATTCAGAAAAATTATTTTAAATGCAAGTTCAAATTCCGAGATTTTTCTCATTATACATGAGATATTTTTACTGTTGTTGTGTTTTAAACTATGTAACAACATTTTTGTATCCAGTACACATTTTTCAAGTATTATGAGGAATTTTGAATTCCTAGTATGTTGTAATTTTATCAGTAGCAGTAAAAAAATTAAAAACACATAAGTTTTATCATACAAAAATTCAATTCATTTTCCTCGGAAAATGGTACGTGATGGGGCAATTTGGATTTTAAATTCAGATTTAGGGCACAGATATTAGTAATATTCACCTATTTTTATTTCGGGACAAGACAAAAAGTAAAAATTTTTTGTTCAGTGTTACCATTAAGTGGCATTTACTCGTGATATGAGTTTCCCTTACGTGCTTTATGTTTTGTACTCTGGTTAAGATCAAGGTCTAAGATCGTAAGATGAAAAAGAACAAAAAAGTTCATTTTCACTCATTTAACTCATATGAAAGGAACTTAAATCTTCTACATTTTACTAGCGAGGAATTATCAGCGAATGGGGATTATAAATAATGGATACTGAGCGAATTTTCCTGTGTGTTTGTTTCTCTGTGCACTGGCGTTTAGTTCCACTTTCAAGCGCTAGAGATTAGTGTAATCGATCACACGCTAAGATAATAATATTGAGTATAGAGTTGAGACACAGGATCTAAACATCGCCCACCTTATTGCATAATCCAGTAACGCTTTGCTTCAAATAAATTCAAGTTAACAGCTTTTCCTTACTTCTCAGTGACAAACTAGTTGTAATAATAATTGTTATATTTCGGATATAATACATTATATTATAAAATAATATAATACATTATAAAATTATGTATCAAATTCGTTTAATATTTGTATCCAATATAATATAGGTATATGGTTTTACTTCTCATAAGAATTTTGTTTTTCCATTTTCAGTGCTATCAAATCATTACATATTTTAATTGTTGTTGGGGTCAACGTCTCAACTCTCATTATAAAGGAACTCTAGAATCTAGACATTACAGTTAATGACGGATTTATTATTTTATGGATCCTATTTATTTTATTTGAGTACATAATGTATCTAGATGTATTAATTATATATGTTATATTTCCGCGGTGTCGACTGCTAGCTGGTGTGATGTCAGCGCCAACTCTAGGGAGAAAGCAGAATCTCACGCTCTAGCTGGTTTGAAGGTCATTGAAATCAGTCCGGCTACATCAAAGGTATCGACGCGAAGTGTCCATACTTAATTACCTATACGCTGGAATTATTCTGTGATAATCGGTTTGATGTATAGGATGAACCGTAAGTAATGTCCTTAATTTCGGGGCGTTATTCTTTGAAGTAGCCTACCTCAAACAAAAAAGTTTAATACAATTTTGCCGATTTTTCTTCCTTATGGAGACAAGAACTGTTTTATGTGAAATATTTCATAGCGGGTTTTGGGAAAGCAATTGATTTAATTTCCAATGTGGACAGAGTATATTTTTCTAGTAGGTTGCACTTTTAAAGTGGAACTCTTTGTCCTTAATTATGGGTGGAATTACTTGGGCGAGTAATAGGCTGTAAATTTTGCTTTCAGCTCTTTTATTCAAAGACAGCAATGAATCTAGAACACAGGCGCCCTGGAATTATATCCATTCTGAAAGAAATAATGCTCAGAAGTGCTATTGTCTTTAACTATCCATGACGCTTGTTCCTGGCCTGAACTCTCGAATCTTGAGTCTAAGGTCAAACATGGTAACCACTCGACCACTGAGGACTGGCAGTTACAAAACAACTACATTATATGACTATTAGGTCGTGTTCGTAGATTGATTATCGCTTATTCAATCCCTGTGGTAACTGTAGTTTAAATTCACTCTCATCTTCGTATTCCACTCATTTCCTTTCATTCCCCTGTGGTCTTTCATTTTGTGGATTTAATTTTCAATCCCATCCTTTTAGCTTCTTTCTGTAAGTTAATTATATTCATTTCCACATCTCTGCCATATTAAGATGGAAAGGCAATCGTATCATGTTACAAGTCCAGATGAAGGATATCGAAAAGAATACAAAATATGAAATTAACAAGGGAACTTCGGTTCCAAATTGCCTCTGAATAAGATTAAGTAATGTATTTACATATATTTAAATACAAGGTGTAAGGGGTATAAGTGCCGTCCTTTTCACAGTCCGGGGCGGTCTGCAGGATCAAAAAATGTCCATACAACATAGGGTCAAAACTTGATAGTTTTCCCAGAAAAAAATATTTCTTGTCTTATTTTATTCGCGTTATACTGCTTATATCTTAGTAAAATTACGAAAACAATTACATCAGTAGGTATATCAAGCAAAGAGTTAAGGCTGGTTCACAATAAACCTGAAACGAGAATCGGAACGGAAACGAAAACGGTAAAATTGTTAAAATGTGTACATTTAAATGTGAGCATTCACAATTAACGAAAAGCTTGCCGGAGCCCGGAACCGGGAACGGAGAGTTGGCCAAGTTTCAACTTTGGCGTTCACGTTTCCGATCACAGGCCACTAGATTCATTCTATTGCCATCTAAAAGCTATTTTGTCGTCGTATATTTTGTAGCAAGAAGACCGTGACATAACCTATGCATTATTTTGTTCTGTGCTGTGCATCATGGAGCAAGTTTTATTTGATGAGATTCTAATATAGAGTGTTGAGGAAAAGCGGCGCGCCTCGTATAAAGATGAGAAAATGAAGGAGAATACGTGGCTTTCATTAGCTGCATCTTGGAATATCGATCGTAAGTCAATCATATTTTATTATTGTACTGGTTGTATGACACACTACATATTCATGCTTCAATTCAATAACTACTGTTGTGTTCATTTTTGTTCTATTACAAATGTTTCTTCTCTAATTATTTTACGTTATGGTAAACTTAAAATAGGTTGTGATAATAAAGAAGCATGGGCATATTTATAGTACCGTGCCTAATGAAATTTTCAGTTGAAATTTAGAAGTTGGTTAATCTGTGTTCATGATGGCTGCCTTGTACTCATGGGAGAACGCCATTGGTCAGGAGTGGATCAGGACAGCACTTTTGCACATCTCCTTTTTATGTTAGGTTAGGTTAGGTTAGGTTAGGTTAGGTTCTTTTCAAACTGAAAAGACGAGTGATGCGTACAGTTAAAATTACTCTAACCCAACCTAACCTAACCTAACCTAACCACGAGTGAAGCGTACAGTTAAAATTACTCTAACCTAACCTAACCTAACATGAAAAGGAGATGTGCAAACGTGCTGTCCTGATCACTCCTCATTGGTCAATTATACACAAATAACATCAGAATGCGTAATATCGACATTACATATCGTTATTGGCATGTATATCGATACGCATAGTCGTCTACGTTCTCGAGTTATTGTGAACCAAAAATTTTCATATTCACGTCCTCTGCTTCTCGTTTTCATTCTGGTTCTCCTTCCCGGTTTATTGTGAACCAGCCTTTAATATTAGTTTAAATACATATTTGTGTGTTCTATTACGTTTTCGTGAAATTAAATAAAATTGCATGCTTAAATTTGTTAATATTCTCGCGTGAGAGACGCGGCAACGTGTTCAGTAGGCAGTACTCTGCACAGACGTACGTAGGTACATGTCAGATGAGTTCAAATTCCCTGTCCATAGGCCCACTGCCGAGCGGATGACAGTTCAGTACTGGTATTCGATAAACAACTTACAATGTCACTCGCAGTTTAGGAATATCATATGTTATTAATTTATGGAGAAAGTCGTCGAAATTCAAGTGAGGCAAGAAGATGTACCGTCAATGTTTACCGCAATGAAGGTTACCTAATCGGTGAACTTTTGTAGGAGTTTCTCAACGATTATTAGAAACTAGGAGTCTCGTACCTAGTTTCGAAAATCACACAAACAGATCAGTAGACCTACTGTTTCTTTCAGCTGCCAACAGCATAAAACCCCGTTTTGATGCACTGATAAATAAAAATATAACAAAATTATATTGTAAATTTAAGTAGCTATAGAATTTCTATTATTTCTGTAAAATAAATATTTCTTTATTAATTAATAATAGTCCAAGATAGTTTTGCAAACACTGAACGGAAATTAATTTCATGAACACTTTTTGTATACATTTTGTACAAGATCACCGCTTCTTCCAATCCACCCTTATACAAGAGCGCAGCTAATATCTAGAGCTGGGGACGGAGCGAGTAGAACTGTTGAGTTACTCGGTTCTATCGGTTCATGTGCTTGGCAGCGGAGCACCGAAGTTACTCGGTTAACCGTAGCCGTTACCGGTCAGTTCAAACGTTCAAACACAGTTCACGTGTTTTACTTAATTCTAGTAGACAACAACGTAGTTACTGTTGTATTTAAATATTTTCTGCTGCAGGACAAATTATTTCCTTATCCACAAGGCGGGCTCAAAGGCCTCTAGTATTGAAGAGGAGTTCATTCTATTATATGACCTATAATAATAATAATAATAATAATAATAATAATAATAATAATAATAATAATAATAATAATAATAATAATAATAATAATAATAATAATAAGGAAGTGTATTATATTTTTCTTGTATTTGTGTTTATTTGATTTGTGTTACCTCATCAGTCATCATTTTATTTGTATTCATTTCTACGAATTATGTTACATAATTATTTTAATTTATCAATAATATTACTCTTTACCAAAGAGAACATGGTTGTATTGAAGGCAAGTAATGTTATAAAATAAATAAACATTATGTTCTTCAGTTTAAGATTCCACGTTTTATTGATTATTTTATCCACTTTCCATAATAGTAAATAATTCTGTGTTATTTTTAAGTGTTTTAGGCAGCGCTTCATGGAGCCCGTTTCTTTCTATCTTCTTTTTTACTTAGCTGCAGCGTTTAACGTTTACCTCACATGTTAATTTATTAACTGTTAATATTATAAATGATTTTATCAATTTTATTTCGTCTGCCATGTATAACAACACTGAAAGTTAAATAGGCCTTTCATACAAAATAACTCCGCAAATAGTTGTAATCACGCAAATGAAATTTGCAAACGCCATTTTGCAATGAAGAGAAGCACTTTTTTCTCGTCAATTGGCAAAGCGAAAGCGCTTTACTACAACGCTTTTAAAACACGCTTGGTTTCACTTTCAAAGTACGTTCTAAAATCGACTCAATCTATTTAAATTTTATATCTGCCACCGAAAATTTGTACTCGGTACTGTACTCGGTTCAACCACAGTCTACTATATACAGTCGCGAAGCTCAATATGTAGTAAAAATGCAAACATTGGGTAGTTGCCCACCACTAGGATCGCTACTATCGCCTCATCATCACAGATCTCTCCTAGCAGATGACAAAATATGTTACACTTTCGTTGTCGTGTTCTTTTGGAAAAATTAACATCTTCCTTCCATTATTGAAATATTAAATGGATAAAGTTCATTTATTATTTTAATGAAGTATATTAAATTCCACCATAAACTCGGAGATACCTCCAAGAAATAGGTTAATATTATTTTTTTTGTGCAAAACGAACTGAAATGTACTATAATCGCTTCACTCATTCAAGATTATAACGATAATTAAGTATGAAACCAATAAATATTAATTTGCATTTCCCTTTACAACAATAATATAATAATAATAATAATAATGGAAATATGAATTAATAGGAGTAACTTACGTGTACCGGTACTTGTAGTGTAGGCTTACGTAGTTAACAAAGTGGGATGAGGTTAAGCAATAATAATCACACCAGAATTGGAAATAAAACGTGATCAATAAATTTTATTGTAACAGACTTACTTTTTCTACGTCTCTAGTAAAGTAACAAATAAAAATAACAACAAAATTAACAGCTATAATTAAAAACATATCCTTTGAAAAAAAAAGTAGGCCCAAGTTGTCTGAAAATGTACAATTATTCAAGGAATCAGCTGATACAGACGCAGAATTAGTGCAAAGCTTTTGTTTCTCAGCTGCAGGTAATAACAGAACAGGTTTATTTGAAACATCAAATAAAGTTGGAACTGCATTCCAGATTAATTTATTTTTGTTTTCATTCATAAATTCTGTGTTTTCGAAATGAAGAGAGCAAAACTTTATATTATTATAAAGATATGCTTCATTCTTTGTCATTAGATCTTCCCTCCTGCTGTTTATTAACCACTTTTTGCATCTAGAAGTAAAATAAGAAATAGATGTTAGGATTTTTCTTCACGAGCATCAACGCGAAATACGCAACGACCTAGCACTCCATGGAAATACGACTCAGTCCACTCTAAATCCAAAGTCGACCGTGGACAGTCTATTGTTTCTAGTTGCTAACCGCTTGGAGCGCTTTATCGCGAGATTTGCAAAAAATCACCTCAAGCTTCGCGACTGTATATAGTAGACTGTGGTTCAACCGAGTAATGACGTCACAATGACCGTTCCGTTCCCAGCCCTACTAATATCTGCATTCCGCTCATGAGCTGTGAGCCGGCTCGGAGAGCGCAAACCTTGTGCAGGCCTGGTGTAGGCTCTACATTGATTTCTGCTATACTTGTGGAAGCATATTTCTATGCTTTTGTTGTGGTTGGCAATTAGTTTAGATGATTGCCACGGAAATCTATTTATTTATAAAACCTGCAGCATTTAATTCAGAGCACTCTGTAGAAATAACAACTGTCTCGTTTATCAAAATTAAAATTATAATTAACAATGTGAGTTTGGAACGTTGTGGACAACTACAGTAAATTGAAATTTTACGAGTATCTCGCAATGCAGTTAGCGGCAGTTCGCTGATAGCAAATGAAGATATTAGGGAAATAAATTTTCGTTTATGTCGACCAGTACGTCCTAGATAGGCATAAACTCAATTTCGTCACACTCATATTGTTTCCAATAATTTGAACCGCACAACGGATTAAACACACTACTTCATCTGCATGGAAAATACTTTCTGTTCAACTGCGCCAGACTCCAATAACCGCTACATATTAATTCTAAAGCAGATGTAGTCGATTTAATGTAGGGCAGTGAGTCATCATGGAAATTCCATCGGCTTTACAATGTCAATATTTTTCAATCGATGTATGCATGGAGTTCATCATCGTTGCAGCGATTTGACTTAAGTCAAATAACAGCTGAGTTTTTTGTTTGTTTAATCTGTTACACATTGAGGAAAGAAAGAATTTCGTGCAATATTGACACTACACAAAAAGAATTTTGGGTAATAACGGCAGTAAAAAAGATAACATCCATTGTTTATGGTGATTATGGTGACTATTACACTTTTACTACGTCATACTACTTTTGACCAATACAACGGTACGAAAGGACGTATTTCAACCAATCATGGCTGCTTATCGCACAATTTTATCGCGTCCCTAGCATTTGTTTAATTTATTGCGTCCCTAGCATTTGTTTATTTTTATCGCGTCCCTAGCATTTATTTCTTTCTTTGCCAACATTTCAAACTGCGTTGGTCTGGACGTCAAAAAAAAAAAAAACACCAAAAAAATACAGAAAATTACAAACCACTCCAGTCGATGCACAGCAGTTTCAAATATGACTCGCATTGGCATTCAAGAACAATAAAGATCACTGGTCAATACCTATGCATCATCCCTGAAATCCTATTTTCAAACAAATGAAGAGCACCATTCGGAAATCCTGAATCAGTTGAGGAATACACCATGTAGGCCTAAATCAACGAGTTCCACTTCTTCTTCTTCTTTTTTTTAGTAGGTTATTTCTACGACGCTTTATCAACATCTTCGGTTATTTAGCGTCTGAATGAGATGAAGGTGATAATGCCGGTGAAATGAGTCCGGGGTCCAGCACCGAAAGTTACCCAGCATTTGCTCATATTGGGTTGAGGGAAAACCCCGGAAAAAACCTCAACCAGGTAACTTGCCCCGACCGGGAATCGAACCTGGGCCACCTGGTTTCGCGGCTAGACGTGCTAACCGTTACTCCACAGGTGTGGACTCCACTTCTTTTACGCACACGTCCAATATAACATCAACTGAACCACCAACCACTAAAACATTCAAATTTGTCCTTTTAAAATTATTCATGTTTATTTTTATGTCATCGTAGTTAATTAAAACTTGTCTAACACTTGTATATATTATTTAGGTTATGTTATAGCTTCTGCTATATGATATTATGGATAGTCACGTATCAGAGATTGTTTAATATTAAGATTTATTGAACATCATCTGTCAAGTGACGTTGATTACTGGGATCCGGATAATTGAAGTGGAATGCAACTATTTTAATAAAAATGAAACTGAATCAACAAAGACTTCTTGACTAGTAACACTGCCATCGTGATCTAGGTCGAGAAGGCATTGCCAGTAATCGTCTACAGAGTTCAATGAAGATTCCATAGTTGGCACAACTGATAGCAAGATAACAGCTAATCATAACACACTACTGCCATCTAGCGTGCATTTAGCGTAATATTTGTAATTTTGAGATGGTAGAATAATACATTTGAAGACAGTTGTATTTTCGTAAGTCAATTAATATTTTATTGTATTGGAGTACTCGTACAGACGGTTAGGGAAAACACGGAAATTTTACTTGAAGCAAGTAAAGCGATCGGTTTGGAAGTAAATCCCGAAAAGACAAAGTATATGATTATGTCTCGTGACGGGAATATTGTACGAAATGGAAATATAAATATTGGAGATTTATCCTTCGAAGAGGTGGAAAAATTCAAATATCTTGGAGCAACAGTAACAAATATAAATGACACTCGGGAGGAAATTAAACGCAGAATAAATATGGGAAATGCGTGTTATTATTCGGTTGAGAAGCTCTTATCATCCAGTCTGCTCTCCAAAAATCTGAAAGTTAGAATTTATAAAACAGTTATATTACCGGTTCTTCTATATGGCTGTGAAACTTGGACTCTCACTCTGAGAGAGGAACATAGGTTAAGGGTGGTTGAGAATAAGGTGCTTAGGAAAATATTTGGGGCTAAGCGGGATGAAGTTACAGGAGAATGGAGAAAGTTACACAACACAGAACTGCACACATTGTATTCTTCACCTGACATAATTAGGAACTTGAAATCCAGACGTTTGAGATGGGCAGGGCATGTAGCACGTATGGGCGAATCCAGAAATGCATATAGAGTGTTAGTTGGGAGACCGGAGGGAAAAAGACCTTTAGGGAGGCCGAGACGTAGATGGGAGGATAATATTAAAATGGATTTGAGGGAGGTGGGATATGATGATAGAGACTGGCTTAATCTTGCACAGGATAGGGACCGATGGCGGGCTTATGTGAGGGCGGCAATGAACCTTGGGGTTCCTTAAAAGCCATTTGTAAGTAAGTAAGTAAGTATATATTAATATGGACCATCAGTGCGGTTTTCGGCGTAATATATCGACTATTGATCAGATTTTTTGTATTCGACAGATATTGGAGAAAACATGGGAGTATAAGGGTACAGTACATCAGTTATTCATAGATTTCAAAAAGGCACATGACTCGGTTAAGAGGGAAGTATTATATGATATTCTTATTGAATTTGGTATTACCAAGAAACTAGTTCGATTAATTAAAATGTGTCTCAGTGAAACATACAGCAGAGTCCGTATAGGTCAGTTTCTATCTGATGCTTTTCCAATTCACTGCGGGCTAAAGCAGGGAGATGCACTATCACCTTTACTTTTTAACTTCGCTCTAGAATATGCCATTAGGAAAGTTCAGGATAACAGGCAGGGTTTGGAATTGAACGGGTTACATCAGCTTCTTGTCTATGCAGATGACGTGAATATGACAGGAGAAAATACACAAACGATTAGGGAAAACACGGAAATTTTACATGAAGCAAGTAAAGCGATCGGTTTGGAAGTAAATCCAGAAAAGACTAAGTATATGATTATGTCTCGTGACCAGAATATTGTACGAAATGGAAATATAAAAATTGGAGATTTATCCTTCGAAGAGGTGGAAAAATTCAAATATCTTGGAGCAACAGTAACAAATATAAATGACACTCGGGAGGAAATTAAACGCAAAATAAATATGGGAAATGCGTGTTATTATTCGGTTGAGAAGCTTTTATCATCTAGTCTGCTGTCCAAAAATCTGAAAGTTAGAATTTATAAAACAATTATATTACCGGTTCTTCTGTATGGTTGTGAAACTTGGACTCTCACTCTGAGAGAGGAACATAGGTTAAGGGTGTTTGAGAATAAGGTGCTTAGGAAAATATTTGGGGCTAAGCGGGATGAAGTTACAGGAGAATGGAGAAAGTTACACAGCACAGAACTGCACGCATTGTATTCTTCACCTAACATAATTAGGAACTTAAAATCCAGACGTTTGAGATGGGCAGGGCATGTAGCACGTATGGGCGAATCTAGAAATGCATATAGAGTGTTAGTTGGGAGACCGGAGGGAAAAAGACCTTTAGGGGGGCCGAGACGTAGATGGGAGGATAATATTAAAATGGATTTGAGGGAGGTGGGATATGATGATAGAGACTGGATTAATCTTGCACATGATAGGGACCGATGGCGGGCTTATGTGAGGGCGGCAATGAACCTTCGGGTTCCTTAAAAGCCATTTGTAAGTAAGTAAGTTGTAAGTATTGGAGTACTCGTTACTTCTAATCTTTATATGTATGTATGTATGTATGTATGCATGTATGTATGTATGTATGTATGTATGTATGTATGTATGTATGTATGTATTTATTTATTTACACTGCAAGTGGGCAAGCACCCGGTGGCAGTGGTATATACAATATTAACAATACACAATAAAATGATAACCAATACACAATAAAATTTACAATACACAATACAGTTTTACAACACATATACAATTTTACACACAATACCATAATAATACACAATACAATTTAACACAATAATAATAAAACATAAAATAAAATACCTAATTTTACAATACAACCTACATAATTATCTATAGGTCCTACATAAGTTTCAATAGTCTTTCACTTTACTCTCATCTCATTCCCTGTATTGGCACTATGACGCATTTCACTGACACTTTAGCACACATTTCACTGACACTCTGTAACTCATTTCACTGACACTATAGAACACATTTCATTGACGCTATAAATTATCACTGATTGGAACTGTTCACTGCACTGTAAAACCATAACTTCACTGACTCACCTCGCTTCACTGATACAACAGTTCAAATAAGTCAAATAATTACATCCTTATGCATACTTATAAACAGAACTACATTTAAACTAAACATTTCTAGTCTAAGGCCCTCTTACACGCTAGTCAAGGCCCTCTTACACGCTAGTAACTTTCTTCTAATCGTGTAATAGTCAATTAAATCCCACTCGAGTTTTGATTTTCTCTAGATAAATCAAAACCTCTAGTGAGATTACTGTCGATAAAAAAAAGAGCTGCATGAGATCTTACGCATTTATTTGTAGGCCTGCTCAAAAATCATTAAAGTAAACAAACTGAAAAGTTATTTCACATATTGTTCTTTTGTCTGTGATTGTCGGAAAAAAAAGAAAAGAAAATAAAACAATCCTCTTTGAACCAAATTTAGAGGTTCGTATCAAGAGCAATACTTCAGTTATTTACGATATAATTTCCATGGCAATCTGAATCCAACAAAATGCTTTTATAATTTTTCATGTGTTACGCCTATAATTTGACCTAAACTAAACCTAATAGAAAAAAAAATGTAGTAAGTTTTTTGACAGAAAATTACAATCACGCAGACACGGAAAAATTATAATATAACTGATAAAGCCAAAAACATATTCAACGCGTTTGAAATGAACAAATTATCATAGCCATAACCATACTACACAACAATTCAACACGTTACAAGGAACATATCATAGCCATAACCTTATTACACAACAATTCAACACGTTACAAGGAACATATCATAGCCATAACCTTATTACACAACAATTCAACACGTTACAAGGAACATATCATAGCCATAACCTTATTACACAACAATTCAACACGTTACAAGGAACATATCATAGCCATAACCTTATTACACAACAATTCAACACGTTACAAGGAACATATCATAGCCATAACCTTATTACACAACAATTCAACACGTTACAAGGAACATATCATAGCCATAACCTTATTACACAACAATTCAACACGTTACAAGGAATATATCATAGCCATAACCTTATAACACAACAATTCAACACGTTACAAGGAACATATCATAGCCATAACCTTATTACACAACAATTCAACACGTTACAAGGAACATATCATAGCCATAACCTTATAACACAACAATTCAACACGTTACAAAGAACATATCATAGCCATAACCTTATTACACAACAATTCAACACGTTACAAGGAATATATCATAGCCATAACCTTATAACACAACAATTCAATACGTTACAAGAAACATATCATAGCCATAACCTTATTACACAACAATTCAACACGTTACAAGGAACATATCATAGCCATAACCTTATTACACAACAATTCAACACGTTACAAGGAACATATCATAGCCATAACCTTATTACGCAACAATTCAACACGTTACAAGGAACATATCATAGCCATAACCTTATAACACAACAATTCAACACGTTACAAGGAACATATCATAGCCATAACCTTATTACGCAACAATTCAACACGTTACAAGGAACATATCATAGCCATAACCTTATTACACAACAATTCAACACGTTACAAGGAACATATCATAGCCACAACCATACTACACAACAATTCAACACGTCACAAGGAACATATCATAGCCATAACCATACAACACAACAATTCAACACGTTACAAGGAACATATCATAGCCATAACCTTATTACACAACAATTCAACACGTTACGAGGAACATATCATAGCCATAACCTTATTACGCAACAATTCAACACGTTACAAGGAACATATCATAGCCATAACCTTATTACACAACAATTCAACACGTTACAAGGAACATATCATAGCCATAACCTTATAACACAACAATTCAACACGTTACAAGGAACATATCATAGCCATAACCTTATTACACAACAATTCAACACGTTACAAGGAACATATCATAGCCATAACCTTATAACACAACAATTCAACACGTTACAAGGAACATATCATAGCCATAACCTTATTACACAACAATTCAACACGTTACGAGGAACATATCATAGCCATAACCTTATTACACAACAATTCAACACGTTACAAGGAACATATCATAGCCATAACCTTATTACACAACAATTCAACACGTTACAAGGAACATATCATAGCCACAACCATACTACACAACAATTCAACACGTCTCAAGGAACATATCATAGCCATAACCATACAACACAATTCAACCTACGCAGAACAAATAAAAACTCCAATCACGACTACAGCAACATAGACACTGACATGAAATTACTACACATCCGGCCAGAAAAACAGAAACTTGACATTTAGAATAATATGAATTTTACAATTATACAAAAACACAACCCCAGCACATCCTGAACACTCAACTCAATTTCAAAACACATTCTGTTCGACACAATCATGAACATACCCCACCACAACAGGAAACCGGTAGACTGCGCGGGATCTTCACTAGGCTTTGGGCAATGAAGTACATCACTTCGAAACCAGTTAGCCAGGTAATTTCCTCATATTTGTACAGTGAAGAAGTTATAAAGTCAATCAATTATTGTATAAGTGTTAAAATTTTATATAAAACAATGAAGAATACATATTTAACTCGCATTACCGTTTCGAACTGTCATGAAATAAGCAGCAATAAAACAAAGAAAAATGCTTCAAGGATATCCCCTGGTAATTAAGGCCGAAAGTATCTCGAGAAGAAACAGTCTGAAAAATAATGTTCTTTTTCCCCCTGTTTATCCTTGATCATTAGTGCTTTGTATAACATTTTTGTAACATATATTAGAACCAGAATGATCCTTGACATACAAACTACGTCGTAAAAGTAATTATTTTCTTGATATGGGCCATCTAATTGGGAATTACAGAATCGTATAATAGAATGTTACTCTGATTAGAAAGTTCTCTGTGGTTTATCTGAAAAGAGAATATCTGAAATAAAGATTTCCCATCTGGTGAACACGCAAACTCCTAATCAGGTCCCACTCACACTTCTATTGCAGCCGGAAATAAAACCAATTTGCAACCTCGTTTACTATTCCTTTCATAAAATTAATCTTTGGTCACATTTTCATAATAGGCTACAGTTCTCTGTACTCTTATAGTTATTGGAAACTTCTTTCAGAATTCAGCCTTCTCAGTACATATCAGATAATATACTTATCACTTGCAAGGAAGTTCTTAATCAGCTCTTTTCGAAAGTTTCCCTGAAACATAGATCTCCACAATAGATATGGATATGTAAAATATTAACTGTCCATACCTACTAAAAATATGAGTATATACAGTAGTGGCAAAAAAAAAACCGGACCGACTCTTTGTAACTGATTTCAGAGCCTTGTTCACTCCAGAGCACGATAAACTGATAACTAAAACTTTTGTGGTTCGAATCCTGCCTGGGAAGAAAACTTGTTTTGTTCCGTATTCAAATTTATTCCCAATACTTTTTGATCGTAGCGATATTTTACTACTTAATTAACTTATTATTCCCAGGACATGAATTTTACAGCAATCGAAAAGTATTGAGAATATATTTGAATAAGGAACAAAAAAAAATCACTTTCATGTATACTGTTTTCGCTGTAAGAAAAATCCTAATGTAAACATAAGCACGTTGCTGTCATACCCGTGATTTGCTCCCAGTCGAAACACTCACATGACGCAGGAAAATATAGTTCGTATTTGGAAACCACAATCTTGTATTATTTGAAACTTGAAAATTGAATTCTAGTTGTTAAATACGATCAAACATCTAACTTCACTCATATGTAAAACGCTATGCAAAAGAAAAGCTACTTTCATATTTTGTTATGTACTATGAACGCGGATGAATACCAAAAGTAATACCGAGGTAGTCTGTTCTTGTAAAAAGCTGGCGTCACTTGAGTTCGTAGTTGTTCACGTGAGCACGTGGTACTGTAATATGGCTTCTGTACCCTCAACTGTCCATTGTGAAGATATTAGACTTAAAAATAATTTAATTGCTGTAATTATAAAGTAAATGTCTCCTAAGCAAACGAATGCATAGTAGTGAGGTTAGGCCTACTTGACGCGTAACGGGAAATGTTTAACATGAAACAGAATGTGCAACAGTAGGCGGGAACACGTACTGAGAATCTATGGCGCCAAACAGTGGCCAATGAAGCCTCATTTTAGTCACGTGCTATTGTTTACATTAGGATTTTTCTTACAGCGAAAAGATTATAGGTATAGATTGACAAATCGAACTGAAACCCTGACCGAGTTACTACGTGAGCGCTGACTGTCTTGGGGAGGAGCAAGTGAGAAAGCACGGGGGGAAGGGAGAGAGCACTATGCACGCTATGCACTATGTACTTGCAGGTCCACTCACAGTGTGTCAAACCTGATAACAAAAGCATTAAAAAGTTGAATAGTTGCTTGCAATGCTAGCATAATAGAACCTTCCTAGCCGACAGTCGAGGCAAAAATGAAGAATCCGTTATTGTGGTAATACTGGAGAGTGGTTCTTCTATTAGTCGCGATGCCCACACACACACCCTCTCAGATATTTACGTGGTGATTGGTGACTGAATGGCGAGGAGCGAGGGAGAGAGAAGAAAGAAAGAGAGATATTCCATAAGTTGGCGTGTTTTACGGGTTTCACTTGAAGTTGTCAAACTATAGGAGTGTTTTCTGTTGTGGAAACTGGACAATGAAGGGCAGAGTTCTTTCTCTCCATGTGGATTACCACATGGAGTTTGGAGGTTATGTTTATGTTCTTCATTATTCTCCTTAACATACTGATTATTACGAAATTTACGTTTCTTACAATAGCTATTACTTCTACCCATTTTAAACGCTAATTGTGAAAAAAAAACAGGAATTAGGCCTATATAACACAATGACACTGAAGAACTAACTCGAATACCAAAAAAAAATGTTATTTACTTTAAAATGTAAACACAAGAAGCCATTACATTCATGTCTAGTAAAGCAACAGGAATGTCAATAGGTGTGCTACAAAGAAAAGAACTTTCCCAAAGCTTCTATCATCATAGCAAGCAGAGGAATTCACATTTCAGTGTAGGGGCGTGGCATTGCTGATTTAATGGGACGTCCTTTTAAAAACTGTTTTTTGTTGGTTAGACACATTGCAGCATTATATAAAACTATAATATTCTTGATCAGGAAGATTCAGGGAATTTTTTCCGTTTAAAACAAAAAACTCATTTTTTTATGAGTAAGTACCTTGTCCCCTTAAGAATATTTACATTCTATTCTTATGTTTTTAGATTTTTTTTCAATATTGTAAAATATTGTGCAGATTAAATAAATTAATGTGAAGGTTACGAGTAATTTGAATTCTCCAATTAGAGCTACAAACACTACGTTGAGTATTCTGGTGGAGGGGCTGCCTCCTTAGAACCTCCAGAAATGTTCGCATGTGTTTTAACCCCACATGCAGGGCTGCCTCTTTTATCGAGGTCTTTCTCCATGTTACCCCGGAGAGGGCCTCCACATTTTCCCCCAGGAGGATGGGTGCTCCGTCCGCTCCCCACACCAAGATGGTCGACAATGTCTCCCAAGCCGCCCTGGAGACCGTTGAAGTCTTAGCACGTATCCCTATGCAGGGTGACTCAATATACCCTGAGACACTAAATTTATCAACTCATAAAACTAAAGTAATGCCCCACAATGGTAAATTTCCAATTCGTACAAAAATAATAGTTGATAATAAGCTCATAGAAGAAGTATCTCATTTTTATTATATAGGTTGTAAAAAAACTTATGATATAGATAGAGATATTGACAACAAAATAAGCAAATTCCAGTGGATATGCGGAACAATAAATAGAATACTAAAAAATGAAACTAGAACAGAAACAAAACTAAAGTTCTATAAAACTATGGCAGTACCCGTGTTGACATATGGAAGCGAATCATGTAAAGAACGAGATGCAGGCTGCAGAGATGAGGTTTCTTCGCAGAGTAAAGGGATGTACAAGAAGGGATCTGATAAGAAATGAGGATATCCGTAAAGAATTAAATATATACAACATAAACGAAAAAGTTGAAGATTATAAAGAAAAGTGGAAAGAACACCTGTCTCGAATAGATAATGAAAGAATTCCAGCACTGACACAACAGTACCAACCTAAAGGCAAAAGAGATGTCGGACGTTCTAGGAAGAGGTGGAACTGAATAAAATGTGAAGACGGAACAGGCACTGAGCCTAAACCATGAAGTGAAGATGACGAGATGATGATTAAATAAATTAAAATAAATATATAGTTAGCTAGACATACAGACAGATAAATCTAATGTCAACAATTCCTGAGCTCGAGGGAAAGATTCGATGTGTCATTGACAAAATTGAGCCGTAACTGTGTGTGGAGGTCATCGAAAATCTTGTCGAAAGAGAGATAGTGTGCTAGTACACTGACTCTGATACATTGTTTCAGTATTAACCGCAGTAATAAAAATATCTGAACATTTTTCAATAATTAATAATATTGGTTAAGAACGTAAATGTTGCGTCATTTGTGGTGTGTCCTATCAATAGCATATTTTGATAGTTAATATTGAATAAATAGAGTATTTATCATTTCTAGAGTATCTTTCGAACTAGATACAATAAAAGAAAATGTGATTTTTGGAATCATCGCATCGAGTTCTACAAGAATCAGTTCTTTTTTTTTCACCTGCAAAGTATGACAAATATGTTTATTCTTTTCCCCTGGTCTTGCTATTGAAACAGCATACAATAAACAATCCTATTTACATTGGCCACGTGCCAACTTGTTGATCCTGCGAGTTACTCGGGCGTGGCAATTTGTTTCAATGTTGTTTCTTGCTATTGATCCTACTTTTCTCATAATTGTTATTGAATGTTATAACAAGTTATTGCTGACGTAATACAAAATTTTGTCCAATATTCTTTTAAGACGATTAAGTCCTTATGTACAGTAGAAGAAATTCTTGGAGATCATCAATATTTTTTTAGGCGTAATATATCGACTATTAATCAGATTTTTGTATTCGATAAGGTTGGAGAAAAAGTAGGAGTATATACATAAGTAATTCATTGATTTCAAAAAGGCATATGACTCGGTTAAGAGAGAAGTTTTTATGTAACATTCTTATTGAATTTGGTGTTCCCAAGAAACTAGTTCGATTAATTAAAATGTGTCTCAGTGAAACGTTCAG
Source organism: Periplaneta americana (assembly GCF_040183065.1). NCBI lineage: Eukaryota > Metazoa > Arthropoda > Insecta > Blattodea > Blattidae > Periplaneta > Periplaneta americana. Next base: position 152,058,334 of record NC_091122.1, read on the forward strand.
CAGAGTCCGTATAGATCAGTTTCTATCTGATGCTTTTCCAATTCACTGCGGGCTAAAGCAAGGAGATGCACTATCGCCTTTACTTTTTAAAATTTCCCCAGAATATGCCATTAGGATAGTTCAGAATAAGAGAGAGGGTTTGGAATTGAACGGGTTACATCAGCTGCTTGTTTCTGCTGATGACGTGAATATGTTAGGAGAAAATCCAGAAACGATTAGAAAAAACACGGCAATTTTACATAAAACAAGTAAAGAGATAGGTTTGGAAGTAAATCCGGAAGAGATAAGGTATATGATTATGTCTCGTAACCAGAGTATTGTAAGAAATTGAAATATAAAAATAGGATATTTATCCTTTGACAAGGTAGAAAAAGTCAAATATCTTGGAGCAAGAGTAACAAATATAAATGACACTCGGGAGGAAATTAGACACAGAATAAATATAGGAAATGCCTGTTATTATTCGATTGAGAACCTTTTGTCATCCAGTCTGCTGTCAAAAAATCTTAAAGTTAGAATTTATAAAATAGTTATATTATCGGTTGTTCTATAGGATTGTGTAACTTGGACTCTCACTTTCAGAGAGGAGCAGAGGTTAAGGATATTCTTGAATAAGGTGCTTAGGAATACATTTGATACTAAGAGGGATGAATTTAAAGGAGAATTGAGAAAGTTACAAACCGCAAACTGCATGGATTTTATCCTTCACGTAACATAATTAGGAACATTAAATACAGACGTTTGAGATAGGCAGGGCATATAACACATACGGGTGAATCAAGAAATGAATATAGTGCTACTTGGGGGACGAGAGGGAAAAAGGCCTTTGAGAAGACAGAGACGTATTTGGGGATATAATATTAAAACGGATTTGAGGAAGGTGGGATATGATGCTAGAGACTGGATTAATCTTGTTCAGGATAGGGACTGATGGCGGGCTTATGTGAGGGCGGCAACGAACCCCCGAGTTCTTTAAAAGCCATCTGTAAGTAAATATTGCCACAGTCTAGTAGGGGAGAGTCGGGTAGTATCGGACATCGGGTAATATCGGCCAGTGAGTTTCTTTCATCTACCACATGATAGTACCTGATTGACATGGTTACGTTTCTGTGATGTCGCATAGAGAAACGTAACCATGTCATTCAGGTACTACTATATGGTGTAGATGAAAGAAACACACTGTCCGATACTACCCGATGTCCGATACTACCCGACTCTCCCCTATATATACAGTCACGAAGCTCAATATGTAATAAATATGCATCCATAGATAGTTGCTAACCACTAGGATCGCTACTATCGCCTCATTACAGACAATGCGAAATAGTACCTACACAGTCTAGTGTTCCTAGCAACCTCATCAACTCAAGCTTCGTGACTGTATATACTGGATTGTGGTATTACCAAGGTCAGAGAATTTTTGTATGACTTTGTTGTAATATCTTGGACCCAAATTTGCACTATGTTTTATTCATCTACTAGTTTTACGCCGTGGTTCTTAAATGTAAATTGGTGTTCCGTACTCTCTCTAAAGCATCTAGTAAATTCTGCTGACTTCGGATTATTTTTCCTGTACTTTTATATTGCAAAGAATATTTTTCATTTGGCATAAAATATGTAGCTGATGATGTATATCCCACAGCATGAAGTAAGTGTGTGCTAGGAAAGTAGAAATAACGTGTGTCTTGCTGCTGATTTATGTGGTGTAATGCCGTGCAGACGGGAATGTTAAATCATCCTCCCAGCTCCGAGTGGGAATTCATGTTCGACCCGCTAACAAAACTGCCCGAAACAACTGTGAAATATATTAAAAATATTTTTCTTTCCTTTATTTCGCTCGCGGATTCTTACACAAGAGAGTGGCCTCGGCCATTAAGCCCACGGATGTACAGCTTCATTACTCTGAGCTTTAAGACCCCCGTAAGTGTGAAACACATTTTCTTTTTATCTTCTCCACACATGATCTAATGATACAGATGAGAAGTTATTACAGCAACGTATTACCTACTTGGATCTCATTAAGGAAAGTTTTTCTTTTGCAGGGTAGGAAAAATCATTTTTTTAAATTTGTTGTAGTAGTTGAAATTAATATCACCCATAAACATTAGATAAATTAAAAAATTCTGAGATGTTTCCATAGTTGTTAGTGCTATAATGAAATTCTATAATTTAAAGTTCTTATTTGTAAAATGAGTCTTATGAAGATGAATGTTTTCTCATTATATCCTTTATGTGATTCTTTACAATTCAGTTCCATTATGCCGTGAATACTGCATCACTATTTATAATATACAGGGACATCATTTTATTTTTATTTCAATTTTTATTGTACCTGAGTTTTTTAATGTACTTCACTCCCACCCCCTCTGCTAGTAGGCTAAACTTCCAACCGTTCTCCACACAGAACCAAGGCCACGTGTGCGGTCATAGTAAGCAGTACTGAGTTAGTGAGTATAGTACGTTCCAGAAATATATTCGCGTTTTCCAGTGACGAAAGAGCTTTCAATATTCAATCATATTTTCGCACAGGTATTGTCATCCGTTTGCTTACGTCGCATCCCGGTTTCCCCCACCCGCTTCTGCTCGCTTCTCTGTAAAGGATAGTGACTAGGCTCTCTTAGCCCTTTTCTGGAAACATTAATTTTTGTTAGGGATTGGACGTTTACGTAATATTATACAACTGTTTAAAATAACTTACATAAAAGGGCCTCGTTAAGTAATTAACTGTCACGTGATTTCCCCTCTTTCTACGATCCTGCGGCATAACCAATTAGACAGTAGATAGCATGTCCGAGTAATTATATTTGTGCGGGTCTGGCAGAAGTGAAGATTGAATTTACAGTACGTAAGGTACTCTTTTATATAGTAGGTACAGAATTATGTCAACATGAGTTACTAGTACGAAGGATGAAACTGGCAATTGGAATTAGATGCAATAGTCTATAGTGCGATAATATGCACAAAAGAACTGACGCCTGTATCGAAATGAACGGCCACCATTTAAAAAAATGTGTTTAAATATCCATATTATGATTATTTTTCAATTTAACTTCATTCTCTATATTGTACGCTAATGTGCTGTAGAAAGTATAATGTACACTGCATAATGAATACGTCCACATGGACAGCTCAATTCGTGAGTAAAACACTTGTTGTTAATAGAGTACTGTATTTTGATTAAACAAAAACCTAATGAAAATGATCAAACTCAAAAGCGTAATATTTTCTAGTTTACGTACATGAACTACTTTTCTTCCCTCCTATACCTAGTTAGGTGATCTGTTTGTATTTTATGCCAGTATCATCGAACTCCAGTCCTGGAAGGGGTAACAAACTGTGTTTACTGTTCTGAACCTTTAATCCAAAGGTATAGCCAGGTTAATATTAAAAATGTAATGATGTCCCTGTACAAGCGTGACATATTACTTACTGACTTACTTACTTATTTACTTACACTCTGGCTTTTAAGGAACCCGGAGGTTCATTGCCGCCCTCACGTAAGCCCGCCATTGGTCCTATCCAAGATTAATCCAGTCTCTACCATCATATCCCACCTCCCTCAAATCCATTTTAATATTATCTTCCCTTCTACGTCTCGTCCTCCCCAAAGGTCTTTTTCCCTCCGGCCTCCCAACTAACACTCTATATGAATAATTTCGAGGGAAAAATTGTTCCGGGGCCGGGTATCGAACCCGGGACCTTTGGTTAAACGTACCAACGCTCTCCCACTGAGCTACCCGGGAACTCTACCCGACACCGATCCAATTTTTCCCTCTATATCCACAGACCTCAAAGTGGGCTGACAACAGTCAAGGAACCAACATTAGAGTGCACACTAACTCTGTGTGACTTTTTAAATTGTGGTTTTCTGTTACGTACAGTGACGTGTATTATGCAAATTAAGCTTTCAGGAATAACTCCCTGTAAAGTTAATTTGAATAGGGTAGAGTTCCCGGGTAGCTCAGTGGGAGAGCGTTGGTACGTTTAACCAAAGGTCCCGGGTTCGATTCCCGGCCCCGGAACAATTTTTCCCTCGAAATTATTCAAATTAACTCTACAGGGAGTTATTCCTGAAAGTTTAATTTGCATAACACTCTATATGCATTTCTGGATTCGCCCATACGTGCTACATGACCTGTCCATCTCAAACGTCTGGGTTTAATGTTCCTAATTATGTGAAGTGAAGAATACAATGCATGCAGTTCTGTGTTGTGTAACTTCCTCCATTCTCCTGTAACTTCATCCCTCTTAGCCCCTCCTAAGAAACTTATTCTCAAACACCCTTAACCTATGTTCCTCTCTCAAAGTGAGAGTCCAAGTTTCACAACCATACAGAACAACCGGTAATATAACTGTTTTATAAATTCTAACTTTCAGATTTTTTGACGGCAGACTGGATGATAAAAGCTTCTCAACCGAATAATAACAGGCATTTCCCATAAACATTAGATAAATTAAAAAGTTCTGAGGTGTTTCCATAGTTGTTAGTGCTATCATGAAATTATATAATTTAAGGTTCGCATTTGTGAAATGAACGTTATGAAGATGAATGCTTTCTCATTATACTCTTATGCGTTTTTCTACAATTCAGTTGCGAATGTTGTATCACTGTTTATAATGTACAGGCGTGACAAATTGTTATACTAAAACATCATTTCCATATTTTTTTAATTCATAATTCTGTAGTTTTGTAAATGAGCAAATAATTTTCACAACACTGATCCTATTCCTATTCAGCTTTACTTACTTATTTATGGCTTTCAGAGAACCCTGAAGTTCATTGCCGCCCTCACATAAGCCCCTCCCCATCGGTCCCTATCCTGAGCAAGATTAATCCATTATATTATTACGATGTACCGAAGTACATATGATATTTCCGTGCAGAAATTCTGCGTCATCATATGATGAAGGATGAGTGGAACAGAGAAAAATTCTCTCCGACACCGGGATTTAAACTCGGGTTTTCAGCTTTACGTGCTGACGCTCTATCCACTAAGCCACGCCGGATTCCCATCCCGGTGCCGGAGAGAATTCTTCTCTACGTAATTTGATACAAAAGTGGTTGATTTGTTTATTCCATTTCAGATGTTTATCAATAAGATTCCTAAATATTTAACCTCTGGCGATTCATTTATAATTGGAAAATTACAGCAAATTGCGGAACAACCAGAATTCTGTAGTTTAATGTTCAGAGGAAAATTAGGTAAATTATAAGATTTACTAGTTAATAAAAAAGCAATAACTGTAGTTTTAGCAGTGTTAGAGAAATAATTTTACAATCCAACAATGTTTTTTATTACTTTTAGTCCATTATTTGCGTTAAAATAAATGTCGTATAAAGTTTCTCCCCCAAACAATAATAATACTGTATCATCTGCATAGGAATACAATATACACCTTTAAATGGTAGTCATGTTGAAGTTGTACATTGAAATTGCAACTCTTTAGGTATTAGAAAATGTTAACACTTTCAATTAAATAAGTTTGTCATTACAGTTCTGGACTTTTATTTTATTGGCATTTTAAGCGGTACACGGAGTATTTTGCAGTGCACTTTCTAAACGGTGTTTTGTGTCTATTAAACTGTATTTTAATCCCATGGGGTAGTATTGCGTTTGTGAATAATCTGTTATGTAAGGAATAAAAGTTTAAATTTCCCACCGTGTATTGGAACTCAGCGTGACCAATTTTTCGAAATAAAATTAAAGACTCAGGTTAATACTAAATCTGAACGATCACCTGTCATTTTCATGTCCGTTATGCCTGTTTTATTATCTAGGAATGAAGCACTTGTAAGATTAAGCGAATCTTTGGGATGATATAATAATTATTACTTATATGGTGCAAATTTTAAGTCTTTTTGATACTAAGTTCCAGAACACGCTGGAAGGACTAAAAATTTGCTTCTGAGCACAATTATTATTATTATTATTATTATTATTATTATTATTATTATTATTATTATTATTATTATTATTATTAGTAATTGGCCTTGTGCTGTTGTTTTTGCACGTTAATTCTAAATAAATAAATAAAATAAATTATTATTATTATTATTATTGTTATTATTATTATTATTATTATTATTATTATTATTATTATTATTATTGACCTGTTATATTATACAGTTAGTTTACAATGCTCAATACACGAGATTTGACCTTCGGCTAGTCTTGATATCGTATTACATACGTCAATCTACCAAAGTTTCGAGTAAACAAAGCAACTGTCTGGTTTTAGTTTATGTTTACGAATATTTCTCGAATATCATTTTCACGCCTGTGTCACTATTTGTATCGGTTAATTGTGAAGTTGTAAGATTTATATAGCCATGCGCTGTGTAGTTTTGAAGTGTTACACAGCTAGAATGGAAGAATTAAATATTTAAGGTACCGGTACTGAACTACTGTTTGAGGGGTAAGCAGGGGTGGTAATTTTTAAAGCGAACACTGAAATTATTTTGTTATAGTTCTTGGCCGACAGTTTTTATGTTACAACAAAATTTCTTTCACTGTCTTACTCCTAAAAGCATACAAAATTTGCTGTGAAAACATTTTTTTCCCCCAATTTTATCCCATTAAGTAAAAATGTCAATTATGTTTTTAATTTTTCAATCACATAAATAAAAATTTCAGATCCTGAAGTTTTAAATTAATTTTCTTAAGAAAAAGGACACTGTTTGAGATTGGAACTTAGCTACCGTAATCAGCTTCATTTTGGTGCAAGAATAATGAAAATATCTCAATTATAAGTGCACTTTGTGTTAACATTAGTGTTGTAAAATGCTGTAAAAGTGAACATGGAGAAAAATAATCTACATTCTGATGGTATGAAAATTCTAAAACCGAACACACAGATTCCTGCCTATGAAAACTAATACAGTCAAACTTGACCGCCAAATTCGAATTGTTATATAGCCTACAGAGTGATTCACGAGGATTTATCGTCCCTTACGGAGCTTACCTATTTCCTAAAACATTCTGAGCAAAAAAATGTCATATAAACATTTGTCCTATTCTCAGTACTTTCAGAGTTACACTAATTGTAAGTTGTTTGTAAAATATCATCATTTCCGAGGTTTAAGGATAAAAGAATATTACAGATAAAGAATGAAGTATTCAGGAGTATTATTATGAAGCTAAAGATGTGTTGTGGATCTCATAGTTGCTTCGAACAGAATTTTTAAACGATTTTTAAAATACAAAATTACATTTCCTTACGCCATTTATTACAACAGTTGTTAGAAATTACGCCATTATTGTAAATTCTTCAAGACTGTACATTAGGATGCTTAATTAAACTGTAAAGAATATTGTTCATATAGTCGTATGATTTGTAACAATCTATACTAATAATAAATCTGTAGCCGAAATTTTTCTGGTAATTATCGATTTTCCAAAAATAATTGGTCCTAACATATATAATTAACTACCCTGAAACCGAAAATCGCTTTTTGAAATTTTTGTTTGTATGTCTGTCTGTCTGTATGTTTGTTACCTTTTCACGCGATAATGGCTGAACCGATTTCGATGAAAATTGGAATATAAATTAAGTTCGGTGTAACTTAGATTATAGGCTATATTGCATTCAAAATACATTATTTAAAAGGGGGGTTATAAGGGGGCCTGAATTAAATAAATCGAAATATCTCGCTTATTATTGATTTTTGTGAAATATATTACATAATAAAAGTTTCTTTAAACATTATTTCTGATAAGTTTTATTCTTTGAAACATTTTGATAGGACTGATATTTAATGAGATAAATGAGTTTTAAAATTAAAATAACTGCCATCTAAGGCGGTGTATTGAAATAAAAAACAAATGACTTCGTCTATAAGGGGCCTTGGACACAACAATCGAAAGCTATGAAACATAGCCTACAGACAATGTTTCTGTGTTCGTATGAGGTAATATCGGAAGCTAAATTAACCGATTTGTATAATTAATTATTATTTCATCATTGGAAAGTGTAGTTTCTCTGGATGGACATAATGCTATAATGTTATTATAGTAACTTGTGAGTGAATTGAGGACAGGTAAGATTAAAATAGCTTCTTATGCACAGAAAACTTGTTAGGTTATTCTGTATATTCATTTCCTGTATTTCTTATAATAATGTTTATGAACATATTCATTTTTATCTCAGAGAATTAACGAACAACGAGAGTGTAGGCCTATTGATTTAGTATGCAGTAATAGTACGTTAGCTTAGCAATCCATTATTTTATAATTCAAATTTTAACTATGCTCAATTGAATCGTGTTAAAATACATAAAATACATATGCAATAAATGCAATGCAAAGAAATTGGGTAATGAGCCAAGCAGATTATGTTTCGCTGTTGTAAAAGTTGTTCCTCCTGAGATTCAAGAGCTCCCACAACAAATTAAAAACTTTCTAATTCGAGTACATCCGTTATCAACACACTTTTTCATAATATAATATAATATAATATAATATAAACATAATAATAAATCTGTAGCCAAAACTTTTCTGTTAATTTTCGCTTTTCCAAAAATAATTGGTAATAACAATTAAGAAACATGTTAAAGGAATTGTCATTGCACCAAATGAGTGGTCTCTGGATCAAAATGATCGCATTTTAATATTTTAAATACAATTTAAATTAAGTAACATATTAAACGATTTATCCTTCTATCAAACACGAATGTTCCCTGGATCAAATATCCTATTTTAATTATGAAATTACTTAATATTTATTTCTAACGGGTGCAGCGGAGCGCACGGCTACGGCTAGTTTTTGTAATAAGTGTGTAAGAATGATGTAATTTTTAGTTAAAAATTGAAAAACAAAATCTGTACAAAGCAATTAACAACACATTTTTAACTTCAGAACACTAGCCAATTAATGAAATGACACTTCTGAATAGTTCATTCTATTTTTGAAATTTTTTTTACTCTTAAAACTAAAGAAAGAAGGTAATTTACTAACAACTTCAAATTAGTGTAACTCTGAAAATATTGAGATTAAGACAAATGTTTATATGATAGTTTTTGCTCAGAATTTCTTCGGAAATAAGTTCCGTAAGTGACGGTAAATTCTCGTGAATCACCCTGTATAAAACTGACAGACTGTGACGGATTGACACTTCCAGAACTACACTTCCGGTTTAAAAAATGGTGTTTCCGGTCAATAAAAACTCAGTTAATTAGTAAACCCAACATCATAGAAACAAAACTGATATGTTTTTGAAAACGAGATGGTTCAAGCTTTCAGGTGAAATAAAAACAAAAGAATCAAATTTTTGAAGGAAAGGAAAAAATGGAGAATCACGAAAAAACATTATGTTCCCTAAATCCAGAATTTCACCCGGGTTACTTTGAACGAGTATTAAATCATATACCTACCTGCATTTGTTGTTACGTAATTTTCATATTTTCCATACAATATCTGCTTTGTGGATATTCTGATGTATTTCAGTCATCCTCAAACGGCTGTTCGCCAAGCTTAAAGTTAAAAATATTATTTTACAAATGAACTGTTAATATTTTATGTTTTAAGATTTATAACTGTATGTGCTAGGAATTATTAGTTTATATATAACATTAGAGCATTTTGTTTGTTTTAAATAAATGCAATTTACGGAAAAAAAAAAACAAGGAAAAGCATAATGATGCCTACGTTTATTTATATCCAGATTTTTTCCTGCGTTAATAATCGCATGGGCATTTAACGACCTTTTGTTTTTTTTTTATTTTCACATTATACGTTGGTTATATGAGGGAATGGTAATAGTGAGGTATTTATATTGACTCGATTACTATTATGTCAGCTGTGTTTTCCCGCCAGACTGAATTATTTGACCACAGCATAATTTGAAGTCATCAGTTTCCAGCGAATTCTGTTGGTAACAAATACAGTATAATAATAATTTCGACTAGTACTAAATTACTACAAAGCCACTCCTTTTTCCAAAATCTTTGTGCCCTAGAACAGCGATGTCAAAGAAATGGTATTTATTGCTGTACAGGCAGCAGTGACCCAAAGACAAGGTTAAAGAAAATGAACATTATTATTATAAAGTCACATGCAAGAACTCTTCGGACTGACTCCGTGGTCTGGTGGTTAGCATGTTGGCTTCCAGATCTGGAGGTTCCGGGTTGGATTCCCGGACTCAGTTCTCGGGGAATTTTGCTTGAAGAAAAATAATCCTGGGTTTCTAGAATCTGTAAATTTGTATGAATGTGAGTGGAATTACGAGCATGCCAGGTTATTAACTAACCTCTCTAAAAATATGAAATACAATATAATAAATTATCAAGACTGTCTCTGGGCAGAAACCTCAACACATGTTTCAGCGTCACAGATGTAACTTTTCGTCTGCAAAAGGAATTTTACAATGTTATATTTGAAGACATTATTACAAAAACAGCCCTACTCATTTTTAATGAAATTGAGTTAAGTACACATTTGCTGCTATTTCAAATGAAGGATTCGCGGGAAAAACGATGTATGTCACAGTTTTCTTAAGGTTGATGTCATTATCTAATTCAATGGATCATTGCGAAATTTAATGTTGTTCTTATGAAAAATGGTAAAAAGGAGAATTATCACCACGAATACAGTAATCCTTTCCTTTATTTTCTATAGAAACAGCACTACATCTTGCAGTTATAGACTCAATTAGATCAGTATGTAAACCTTAACAGAAATGTGACATTTTCGTTTTTTCCACGAATTCTTCAAATGTTTATAGACTCCAAAAACGACCCATGTCAGGTGTAATAGCCACAAGGATAAACACCAGTTGTACGGAAACAAATGACATGTGTTGTTCTATTTATTTTTATTGTTCTGAAAATAGCAATTTCGACAAGGGTTGTTTTTGTAATAATGTCTTCATTTGTTCGGATCAAATTTCTGCTTATTTAAAGGACAAAACCAAAATTGTTTCACTTATTTATTATCATCACATTCTACTCTCTTAAATTGACTAAACGTGCTGGGGAATTAAATCAATGGCTTCCCCAAAACACGCTATGAAATGTTTGATATAAAATAATTTTTATCTCGGAAAGGAAGCAAAAGAACGAGAAAAAATATACGAAACTTTTCGTTCGAAATAACTCAAAGAATAACACCCCTTAGATTAATACATTACTTACTGTTCACTCTGTGTACCTCAGTCGCTTATTACGCTACAGTACACTAAAGTAAATGTACTTACTTAAAAATAAATATCGCGCTGTAAATGTTAGCATGAACCAGAAAAAATATATGAAACTTTTTGTTTGAAATAACTCAAAGAATAACATCCCTTAGATTAATTATATTACTTACTGTTCACTCTGTGTACCTCAGTCGCTTATTACGCTACAGTACACCAAAATAAATGTGCTTACTTAAAGATAAATATCGCGCTGTAAATGCTAGCATGAACCAGGAAAAATATATGAAATTTTTCGTTTGAAATAACTCAAAGAATAACACCCCTTAGATTAATTACATTACTTACTGTTCACTCTGTATACCGCAGTCACTTATTACGCTACAGTACACCAAAATAAATGTACTTACTTAAAGATAAGTATCGCGCTGTAAATGATAGCATGAACCAGAAAAAATATATGAAACTTTTTGTTTGAAATAACTCAAAGAATAACACCCCTTAGATTAATTATATTACTTACTGTTCACTCTGTGTACCTCAGTCGCTTATTACGCTACAGTACACCAAAGTAAATGTACTTACTTAAAGATAAATATCGCGCTGTAAATGCTAGCATGAACCAGAAAAAATACATGAAACTTTTCGTTTGAAATAACTCAAAGAATAACACCCTTTAGATTAATTACATTACTTACTGTTCACTCTGTATACCGCAGTCGCTTATTACGCTACAGTACACCAAAGTAAATGTACTTACTTAAAGATAAGTATCGCGCTGTAAATGATAGCATGAACCAGAAAAAAGATATGAAACTCTTTGTTTGAAATAACTCAAAGAATAACACCCCTTAGATTAATTATATTACTTACTGTTCACTCTGTGTACCTCAGTCGCTTATTACGCTACAGTACACCAAAATAAATGTACTTACTTAAAGATAAGTATCGCGCTGTAAATGATAGCATGAACCAGAAAAAATATATGAAACTCTTTGTTTGAAATAACTCAAAGAATAACACTCCTTAGATTAATTACATTACTTACTGTTCACTCTGGGTACCTCAGTCGCTTATTACGCTACAGTACACCAAAGTAAATGTACTTACTTAAAGATAAATATCGCGCTGTAAATGTTAGCATGAACCAGAAAAAATATATGAAACTCTTTGTTTGAAATAACTCAAAGAATAACACCACTTAGATTAATTACATTACTTACTGTTCGCTCTGGGTACCTCAGTCGCTTATTACGCTACAGTACAGCAAAATAAATGTACTTACTTAAAGATAAATATCGCGCTGTAAATGCTAGCATGAACCATTTTTTTTATCTTTTAAAAATTCAACAATTTAATGCTATCTTACAAGCAATAGAGACACAAATTTAACCTTACATTCGTGCAAGACAGTGAAAGTAACAGTGCAAATACTGTAGGAATTAAGTGGGGTAGCAAAATTTATGGTTTAAAACAGATTAAATTGTTAATTAACACGTATATAAAAAATATACACGGCAACACTGTAAAGTTTTTCACTGGATACGAAAGAATGAGCAGAGGTGGCATAGCACCACTTACTTTGTTTTTGTTTCTCGAATCCATTGGTGCACACTGTGGAGTAACGGTCAGCGCGTCTGGCTGCGAAACCAGGTGGCCCGGGTTCAAATCCCAGTCGGGGCAAGTTACCAGGTTGAGGTTTTTTCCGGGGTTTTCCCTCAACTTAATACGAGCAAATGCTGGGTAACTTTCGGTGCTGGACCCCGGACATATTTCACCGGCATTATCACCTTCATATCATTCAGACGCTAAATAACCTAGATGTTGATACAGCGTCGTAAAATAACCCAATAAAATAAAAAAATAAAATCCATTGGTGCTATGAGTTCAATTACTCTAAAGCAGCGTTTCTCCCCGAGGTGTGCCCTTGTGGTCCTTCACAAAGGTCAGAAGAAAATATAAAATTCAAACGAATTGCATATCACACTATAGCTGAAAATCGCAGAGTTTGGAAATGACACATGGCAATCACCTTTCACTTTTTTTTCTCCCAATACCGACATGTTATGAAATTTATTACCCTACCTGTCTACCGACTTTCCACTCTACTCTCAGCAACAAAAGAGGGATTTAAAGCACTATGAACGTGGTGTTTCTCGCCATCTTTTCCCTGCACATCAGCTGATGACATGTGGCTAAGTACAATGGCATATCTTCCACATGTACTGTCAAAACTAAACTGACTAGCCTAAATCTCCCTCTACAAGGTAATTCTTTGACTGTTTTCAATGCACATGAGAAAAAGTGTGCGAGAGGAAACTTGTTTTGTGGGTCAGTTACGTAAAACAGAGGATTTTTTTTTTCACTTTTTCCAACCCTAGAGTCTGTTTTGGCTGAAAATGATTTGGTTATTAGGAAAGAATTGTGCAATGACATATGTTCGCATCTAGAAACTCAGGTCACAATTTGAAACTTATTTTCCAAGTAAATGTGACGAATTTTCATGGGTTCGTGATCCATTTCATTGCGATATTAAAAATAACAAACTTCCATTGAGTGAAAGAGAACACTTAACTGAACTCTCGAATGACACCGGACTTGAAATGAAATTCGAAGCGGAAAGTATGGTTAATTTCTGGACCTCATCACAAGTGAAAAGATAATATAGTGAACTGTACAATGGTGCTTCACAGATTATAATTCAGTTTGCTTTTACGTATCTGTGTGAGAAAGGATTTTCACCACTAACTCTAATAAAAACAATGTACCGAAATCGACTCGATGTATGTGACGTTTTCCGAATTAAGCTTACCAGCATACATCCAAATATAGAACAACTGTGCAAGAATCGGCAGGCTTATCCATCTCATTAATGTGAGTATCAACATTTAATAATTTGTTTAGTTAATAAGTTAAAAATATTATTGAAACTCTAATAGCCTTGATTTATTAAAAAAAAAAACAAAAATGAATTTTTTCTATCAACATTGACTTAATTAGTTAATAATAATATAAAATTAAATGAATTAAATTAATTTTAATTAATTAATTCTGTTTTAAAATATAAATATAGTGGTAGGCCTATTAAAATTTGATACAAAATGATAAATTTGCTTTCGAAGGGAACAAGAGTAAGGTGGTCCGTGGAACTATTCTGACTTAAAAAAGTGGTCCCCACTTCAAAAAAGTTTGAGAAACGCTGGTCTAAAGGGAAATTTAGAGATTTAACTTGCCCTTGGAAATCCAGGAATGTTGGTGAAAAATTGGCTTAGGTTTTCAAGTGTTTTTTTTTTGTTTAATTAATTAATTCTGTTTTAAAATATAAATATACTGTAGGCCTATTAAAATATGCTACAATATGATAAATTTGCTTTCGAAGGGAACAAGAGTAAGGTGGTCCGTGGAACTATTCTGACTTAAAAAAGTGGTTCCCACTTCAAAAAAATTTGAGAAACGCTGCTCTGAAGGGAAATTTAGAGATTTAACTTGCCGTCGGGAATCCAGATATGTTGGTGAAAAATTGGCTTAGGTTTTTCAAGTGTTTTTTTGTTTAATTAATTAATTCTGTTTTAAAATATAAATATACTGTAGGCCTATTAAAATATGCTACAAAATGATAAATTTGCTTTCGAAGGGAACACGAGTAAGGTGGTCCGTGGAACTATTCTGACTTAAAAAAGTGGTTCCCACTTCAAAAAAATTTGAGAAACGCTGCTCTGAAGGGAAATTTAGAGATTTAACTTGCCCTTGGGGATCCAGGAATGTTGGTGAAAAATTGGCTTAGGTTTTTCAAGTGTTTTTTTTTTTTGTTTAATTAATTAATTCTGTTTTAAAATATAAATATACTGTAGGCCTATTAAAATATGCTACAAAATGATAAATTTGCTTTCGAAGGGAACAAGAGTAAGGTGGTCCGTGGAACTATTCTGACTTAAAAAAGTGGTTCCCACTTCAAAAAAATTTGAGAAACGCTGCTCTGAAGGGAAATTTAGAGATTTAACTTGCCCTTGGGAATCCAGGAATGTTGGTGAAAAATTGGCTTAGGTTTTTCAAGTGTTTTTTTTTGGAAAAACATCTCTATTGTCTCCTTATAATATCTGGAAAGTTCGGATTAGCGGTATATATAAAAATATATGAAGGAATATGAAGATTTTTTTTAGAAATATGAACATTTTTGGCATCATGAATCGTGAAAACCCAAGTTTTCATATCGCTAGCAGGAATGATTTAGAATGTGAAATTTCATATTTCGTCAGTACTCTATTACTTCAACATGCTACTGGTTAGAACTTTAGTAATTAAAAAAACACATACTTCGAAGTTAGCTCAGGTTAATTACTCGAAGTGATGGAGCTGTAATATCGTGAATGAATGAAGCTTCGAGAAACGAAATGTAAAACATAATTCTTTCGCTTTATAGTTTACTTGCCTTGCTCGCTCGAGCGAGAAGAAGCTTCTCGGTTCAGTGATCGCATTACAGCTCGAATCCTGCTGATTGATTAATTCTCAAAGCATAATCCACTTAATGTGCGTGCAATCTATTTAAAAGCAAAGTATGCCAAACATAACACAATGGAAAAGTGCTGTTTACCGCCTATGTAAAGCAAACTTTTGCTAAAATGTATCCGTATTTGCTGGGAGAATATAAGACGAAAAAGATAGAAGAATACAGAGTTTCTATTATCTTCCAAGTTACATTTATTTGAAGAACAAATCTAGTTGAATGTAACCAGATCTTGAATATTGTAAATTATTTCATTTCTCTAAATTGTGTAATTTAATCCAATCCTGCTGTCCCTTGATAAGTAAAAATAACAACGTCCTGACTTTTGTTCATACCGTATAATTTTGAAATTCATTTTAGGTTATTGTGCCGATATATCAACTGATTATACTGGGGAACAAAATTTTTCTTTGATCCTATTTTGGGCATGTTGATTTCAAATCTAAAGCTAGTTTTTATCCGTAAACTACAGTTTCTTTGCAATTCAACATTTTAACTTTTCACCTTAATGTTGGCGTTATAAAATGTAATTTAATATTTTAAAGTTGGATGAAAACATGGATATCACCTTGGATACCACCTCAACGGAGATAGTTTTCATGTACAGTGGAAGCTCTTAAGTTCGACAGAAAACAAGTTCGACATCCTATAGTTCGACTGCTTACGTAGGAGAATTAGACACGTCCCTGTACGGGCACTAAGAAATGAGTTTGCCATTTTAATGAGAATCGATTGTGTGTCTTGTAGTGGTACTTTTGTTAAAGGAAAACAGAATATTTTATTGATTAGGACATCCATACTTAATCACTGATTTTAAAGTAATGAACTCTTCATTTTCTATTTGAGAATTGTGCCGTTTGTGAGACGGAACTGTCGAAACCCACTGTGGTACTAGAAGCGCATACACAAGTCTCGGGGCGGGCAGGAAGTGCAAGTACAGTACTGTATTCGTTGATGGATAACCAATAAGAATTTGTATTCATTTCACATGCCAGGCCCACTACCCTTATTGGACTGAACTTTCAATTCTGTTCAGTCGAACTTAGGAGAGTCCACTGTATTCACAAAAAGTGTAGATACATCACAATATACATTGCAGTTTGAAAGAGCCAAACGAAAGCAGTTTTTTGGTATGTTAAACATGTCTAATACAGTATAAATTTCGAGTTTTTGCTTGAAAATAACATGCATGTCTAAATATATTCGACAGGTAATGCAAGAAAATGGATATAGATGGCATAAAAAGATCAGACACTCGTACTTTCTATTGAAGCAAGAATTTGCGATTGAGCTTTTGTGTTTGTGGACTTGCTCAGAGAAATCTCGTTTGATCCCTAGCAGAAGTCTGCCATTATATTATTGTTCCATCGCCCTTGATGAAGCTCTTCCACCGTATTCAGGACTTAATGTTCATCACTAACAGCCCCAAGGTTCTTTGGGAATTGATCAGGGTGACTGTTCAGGAAATGGATCTTTACACTCATGTTGCAACCAAGATCGTGGAAAGCCAACTACATTCTTCCAAATACAATCTCATAGTTGTCTGCCTTAGTTTTTGGTACCAGGAAAGTTCTTTTTGCATAACTGCCATAAAAGACAGTCATATTGCAGTCTCCTTATTATTCATCTTCCTGACAAATTCCTCATCACGTACAAAAACACGAATTTGAAGTCTATTGAACACATCTGCAGAAAAAGTAGAAACTATTATTGAAAACCATCACCAACAGTATTCAATGCTTTCAACTGCTTCATTAAGTCAATGTTAGTGCGGAGTGAGGGAAATATCATCTTCTCTCGGTTGACAATTTTTTTATTCATAATGTTTCACATGCCTGCTTCCAGAGTTTCATGGATCTGTTTCTACAACAATTTATTCCTGCACCCTATCATAATCCTCGTGATCTTCTTCACCATGTTCACCTCCTTCATCTTTAGAAGAGGCTAAATCTTTAAAAATTGGAACCGGAAGTTTTTTTGAGTTTCTATCTAATTGAAGAAGCCATGATCTCATTTGAAAAAGAGAAAAATATTCGCTTTGTTAATCAGAACACTTTTTACATTAAGGACTGTAAAGATAAAAAAAAAATGTTTGTAAAACATTATTAGTGTTTGTTTAGGTTAGATTTAAGCGTCGTTGTTCACCTATCCTCAGTGTAAATATCAATGGGTGGTCTTTTCTGCAAAATTTCAGTTTGAAATTGCATGACAACTGTAGCATATATAGGAAAACCGATTTCAGGTTTGAAATCAGCGATGAATAAATTCATATAAACAGTTGAAAAATCTCATGCAACAGAAAATAAGAAATCTTCAGATTCAATGAATACGTAATTCCATGTAGCAAAAAAGTAACAAAGTAAAATATGTAAAAGTATTAAAATATAAAATTGTTTGACTAAGATGCTATTAATTTCTGGTAATAAAATAATAATTTACGTTATTTCTCAGTGTGTCATATATTTTTAGATTATCGACTTTACTCACGTTTTAATGCTATTTTAATTTGAATAAGCTTCAAGTTACAGAAGTTGTATATGGATGAGTTCATCAATTTTAGTTGCTGCAGGAGATTTTTTAATAATTCGATTCAGAATTGTTTTTAGCGATTGATACTTGAACTTCGGCGTGCACGACAGGCTCACTTTGGGAGGCAATGTTTTTATACGCCTCATGGAGGAAGGAATGCTTATGTGTTTTGTTATGATGAGTATCTACAATGCATATAAAGAAAACTAGGACTACCAAAATAAAGATACAGTTGCAGTATTTTTGCTTTGGATTACAGTAGCGGCCCGCGGTTACAAAGGTTGTCAGATCTGCATGAAAAATAGTGTATTTAGCAAACGCATCCTGTTTATTGCACCTAAATCGGATAACGCGTGTAATTACAGCCCCTTCTCGAAGTTGGCTGTGCACCAGAAATTGTACTGGAACCATCCGTGCGCTACACCTCTCCCACCTGGTACAACTAGTCACGTAGTGGAGATGTGCCCCACAAGCTTTTCTAGTTTTTTAAGTCAAATTAACTAAATCCTTCACTCCGGTGTTTGTCCATGTATTTTCTCCTCTAAACAGAATACACGGATGGGGGAGAAAGCGTTTTCATGAGCGCAGCAAAAAACCAACCGTTTCTATTACACATTTCGGTATTAAAATGACTAGTAGGCTACAAGATTTCCTCGACTTTTTCCAGAAATTTCAATATTAAAATTTTATGTAGGACGTCTTAATTTCTTAAGTTAATATGCAATTTCTCTTTTAATTTCGAAAAGGGTTGGTCGATTAGGTTTTCATTCAATTCATTTTTAATATAAAATATTTCCTCAGACACGCTGACTAATCACATCACACCACCCACAGTACTATAACACACTGGAACTGTAATGATATACAGTAGTCTAGAAGCCTGTGTGTTCTAACGAAGGTCATAAAGAGATGAGGGTGTTGACGGTTCTTTTGTATATTCGGAGAGAGCTGCTTCGGTTGCAGCTCTAATGCAGTGTTATGGGACGGTGAAGAAAACCAGTTTTCTGCTGCCGACTGCCCTACGTTGAACTTCAGGAGCTGCCGATCACAGATCCGAAAAGTACACTACAGATAACATTCTCGAGCAGTTCAAAGCTCCTACAGACAGTAAAATCTCGAATCGAAGGAGAATGAATTGGAATAATAAATGAAACACTGAACTAGATTACATAAAGGCACGTTTTACATTTTAAATTTTTTCAGGTCCATTTAAATTGCGGTTCTGCAGCTCTGCAGTTCTTACAGTAGAGCCGCCCCTGCTTTGGAATGAAAAAGATGGTGGTAGTGATGGTTTGTGATTTCGAATAAATGATGTAATGCTGTTGAAGCTTGTATGTTTGAAATGTAAACAGTTTTGTAAACCTGATATCTAACGGAACCTACTGGGACATCGAACCACGTCACTTCCTGTGAGAGATCGTTGAAACCGCGGTTGTATCTCATTCTAGTTTCATCCCGTAGTAATTAACAGATTTTCAAAACTAAACAAGGCTCCATTTCCCCTCAAGACCACAACTCTCGTCATAACTTCTTTCTCCCGTGGTCCAGCATCTAGCTGGCCGATATACGCGTGTGTGTGAATGCCACAAGCCTCCGCTGTACAACTCTTTTCCGCAGTTTACATCTTTTTGTTACTTTTCAAACATAATTATAATGTATGCTAATTAAGATCTTTCTAATTAAAGCTATGTTAATTATTTCATAAAACATAATAGTATAGAATATGACAGAATAAAAATGAAAATTAAGGCCTTTGGCCTTTGATGCAATTTATTATTTGTTTTCGTTGTGTGTGGCAGAGCGCGTGATCTGTGCTCTTTGTACGGAAGTAGTCAGGCGAAAGAGTTTGTCAGTACAGGTTTACTTCTATCACAATGAGAGCTGCATATACTGCATTACATTTTTAATTATCAAGCATACTAGAATTTCATTTTAAAAATTCAGCAAAGACCGTAATGTGGCCAATGTTAACATTGTGTGGGGGCGACACTTACGGGCTTAAATGTCTGCTATGACGTAACTCTTTGTCCGTTGCCTATATGTTGTCCTTTGTCATCTTAGGCAAAGGCGCTACGTCATTCTGTATCTACGGAATAACGCATCTGAGTAGTGCGTAAGATAAAAATCGATAGGTCATAGGTGCAAGGTTTCAGTGTCCTCCATATACTGTATTTACGAGAGGTACAGCTGTAGGTACGTTAACAGAAAATCACAATTCCAAGTCGCACAGAGTTTGTGTGTACTCGATGTGGGTCTCTGGCAGAGGTCTGCATCGGACGTTTTCGCTCGAGCGCCAAGTAGTTCATAGCATAATTCGATAGGTAGCGCACATGCATGATGGGTAAAATTATCACGAGCGATAAATCCTCGAACGGTATAAGCCGAGCGTTAGACATTTTTTCTTGTTACGGTGATGAACTGTATAGTAACATCATAGATGTTTATCATTTCAAAACTTTGCAGTGTTTAACTAACCTCTCCATAGTACAACTACAAAACTTGCTTTAAAATGTAATATAAATGTTGTAGGTAAATGTCCCCCCCCCCACACACAGGAGTGATTTTGTTTTTGCCACATCTGATAGATGTTATTGGATGTAAATGTAATTATTATAAACGGAGAACACAATCACGATAATGCAAGAACTGTATCAAGTTTTGTAGTAATAATAATAATAATAATAATAATAATAATAATCTCTAATAATTATTGTATCAATCTTTGTGGTTGTGGCACTTGTGCAGCATGATTATTCGTTTTATTATATTTTCTGTGACGTTATCTCTGTACTAATATTGTTATTAATTTACTGCTATATCAATAATATTTTGTAAAACGTTTCTACATTGTCGCAGTATATAGGCGAAACACTATGTATGGACCTATCATATTATATAATTATGTGGTAAATCAAATATTGAATAATTATTAATTAGCAATAATAACTCTATATCGAAGTTTTCATACTACTTTATTTATAACTTCATGTTCCTGTTTTGGTACGTTCCATTGACTGTCATAAACGCAGAAAATAAAGCCTTATTTTTACCGTGTGAGCAAAACGTGTATCTTATCGTCGCCTTCCATACAAGATAAGACATGTCGGTGAGATGACCTTGTACTGTGCTTTTATTTATTACGAGCGTATCACGACCGATCGTATCTTACTTGAGGGTGCGACACTCGACCGAGTTCAAGCGAGCGATTTAACTCCAATGCAGGACTCTGGTCTCGTCAGCCCACTCAAGTTGTGTGGATGTAAGAGGAAAAATTGAGACGGCGTCGGGTGGAGTTCCTGGCTAGCTCAGTTGGTAGAGCGCTGGTACGTTCAACCAGAGTCCCCGGGATCGATACCCGGCCCTGGAACAATTTTTCCCTTGAAATTATTCATAAATATAAGAATTACACCTATACTCAATCAGTAATTAAAAATAGACGCAAAACAGAAAGTGCAGCTAGTATAGGTACCTATGGTGGTTGTGGGTGCAGCTTACAGAATGGAGAGAGCTTGTGGGCAGGGCTGTGATGTGTGGTTGAACGTGTATGCCTACCCGTGTGACGGGAAGATGGCTGCATTGTAAATGTCCCACATCCGCACGTCGGAAACACCTGTTGTAGGTCTCATATGTCACTTCTCCTGCCGTCAAACAATCCCCTCCAGCTCTAAAAACAGCTCATGTTTATTTTACGTATTTTTCGGCCGTCCCTCGGCTGTTCCAGACTTCACCATAAACATAGTGCCCCATTGTCAAAGCTCATGTTGTAACATGTAATATCATATTCCACTGGCATAGCATGAAAAATTTGTGCCTATATTCGTCTGTTAGGATAATGCGTTGCAGTAATGTTCAATGCAGTTAAGTACCGAAACACATTTCCCTCCTCTACTATGAAATGTTTCACTCTCTTCACCCATACACACGCACGCACACACGCTCTCTCTCTCTCTCTCACACACACACACTCTCTCTCTCTCTCTCTAACTCTATATGCGTTACAAGAGCGGTATGTTGAAGTTTTCATGTTCGAGGAAAAGTTTGAAAAAGCGAAACGTAGTTGAGCTTTTTTAATTTCCGAGAATTGAAAGAAAACATACCGCTCGTGTATCGTACTTTATCTTGTGCGAAGATCTTTCATTACATACCTGAAAGAGGAATTTCTAATTAGCTGCAATGAAATCACCATCTTGGTTTCTGTTCAACGACGGCAAATTTGCAAAACAAAAATATCTATCTTCAACATTGTTGCTTTAAAATGTTTTCTGTGTTTACTATACTCCAGCAGGCCGTGATATACGTCTGTCTTTTCCCCCCCCCAGTCTATGATGAGTCTGGAATCTTGTTGACTTTTTCACGGCTTCCTTAATGTTACTTGCATCACGAATGCAGTAACTTTAGTGTAGTTGTAGAGTTTACTTAATTTTTGCAAATATTTAAAAACAATAATTAACAGTGCAATTTAAGTGAAATTGCAGTGGTAAGTTTCCAATTATAATTATTACTATATTGAACGTCTCTAAAAATAATATGTTATAAGCCTAAAGCAGTAAAATCATTATGTCACTTAAGCGGTAAGAAGAGGGAAATTGTTATGTGTGTTAGGTTGGGAATAATGAATATGGAATTTTAGACTTACCGCGTATTGGTTCTGTGCGGAAAACAAGCAAATACGCACGATCTCGCACAAAATATATTATTATAAAGCAAATATACATTTTTCTACGATAGCGCGTAAAGTTGCATTTTACCCAATGTTAACAGTGCGTAAAGTGAGCCTTTAAAACATTAGTGCGTAAAAAGTATGAGTAATCACTTCATGCACTGATATTCATTTTACGTACTGCCAACTTTCATCCCGTTCACCATTCCTTCCAGTGCATCCTTCAGAAGGCAGTTTCTTCTCAACCAGTGACCTAGTCAATTCCTTTTTCTCTTCCTGATCAGTTTCAGCATCATTCTTTCTTCACCTACTCTTTCCAACACAGCTTCATTTCTTATTCTGTCTGTCCACTTCACAACTTCCATTCTTCTCCATATCCACATTTCAAATGCTTCTAGTCGCTTTTCTTCACTTCGTCGTAATGTCCATGTTTCTGCCCCTCCACACAGCACTTTACTAGTCTCTTCCTTAGTTCTATTTCCTGAGGTTCGCAGAAGATGCTCCTTTTTATATTAAAATCTTCATTTGTCGTTGCTATCCTCCTTTTGACTTCTTGACAGCAACTCATGTTATTGCTTACATCCCAAATATCTGAACCTGTCCACTTGTTCTACTGCCTCATTTAGAATTCGCGATTTTACCTTCTATACTCTTCTTCCTATGGCTGTGGTCTTCGTCTTGTTGGCATTTATCTTCATTCCATATTGCTCACAGCTGGTATTTACCTCCGGTAGCATATCCCTTAATATCATCTCCTCTTCTGTTAACAACGCCTTTAATATTTATTATTAGTCTTAATTATTATTTTTTCTTGAGTGTATTTTTCAAATTCGTTGTTTTAATTTGATATATTGTTTAAATACATGGCCCTTCACCTTGTAAGTTTGTGAAGACAATCTAAGAATTTTTTCTGCAAAGTTTCTTAGATTATCTTTACAAACATATAAGCTTCCTTGACGGAATCAGAGATCTTTTGATCTTTTGATCGGCCTGTGTAGCACAGATGGTGTAGCACAGTTGGCCTTCTGTGCTCAAGGTTGCGGGTTCTATCCCAACCCAGATCGATGGCATTTAAGTGTGCTTAAATGCGACAGGCTCATGTCAGTAGATTTACTGGCATGTAAAAGAACTTCTGCGGGACAAAATTCCGGCACACCGGCGACGCTGATATAACTTCGGCAGTTGCGAGCGTCGTTAAGTAAACCATAATCAGAATAATCTTTCAGGTGAAATTTCTTTCTGTACAGCACAAACTACGTCATTCTGAGTGCTTTTAGAAGTCCAAATAGTGATTTATTTTTTCATCTGTTAACCGTCTTTCTAGGAATTATGTTCTGATTGTGAATTTATTCAACAATTTCATAAGAATGAAAGAGAAAATATACAAATAAATGCTATTGATAAACAATCTTGGATAGAACACTACAAAAAATTGTGGTATAACGAGGAAGAATCAGGAGCAACAGATAACTACGCTTGCAAAGAAGTGGACAGTCTCACCATAGAAGAATTATTGGAAGCTTTAAAACGATCAAAAAATCGGAAAGCAACTGGTCTTAATGGTATAAATACAGAATTACTAAAATATGCAGGAATATTATTTCATCTCCGCCTTCTTCATCTGTACAACATGTGTTGGAAACTCGGACAAATCCCAAAAGAATGGTACCAGGCGAAAGTCATCTCACTTTACAAGAAAGGCGACAGAACAAATCCGAATAATTACAGAGGGATAAGCCTGCTAGATACCACTTACAAGATATATGCAAGAATGCTAAATGAAAGACTAAAGAAAATAGCCGACCACTTGATATCAGAAGAACAAGTAGGATTCAGGAAAGGAAGATCTTGCATGGATGCAGTTTTCACACTCAAAAGAATAATAGAAGAAAGAAGAGAGTTTAATTGTGAAACACATTTAGCTTTCATAGATCTGGAAAAGGCCTTCGATAATATAGATAGAGAACTACTATGGAATATACTTATAAGAAGGGGATACCCGAAACACCTTGTGGAAGGAATTAAATCTCTCTATAAAGAAACCAGCATATGCTTAGTGATAGGAGGAAACTTGACAGAAGCGATTCCCACTAATAAAGGAGTAAGACAGGGCTGTAGTATCTCGCCGACACTTTTTAATATTTACATTGACGACATGTTTAGAACATGGAAATCTGATGTTAATCCAGGAATATATTTAAAGAACAACACTTTCTTGAACTCCCTTTTATATGCTGATGATAAAGTAATTATCCAAGACAGTGAGGATAAATTACAGAAATCAATTTATGTTTTAAATAAAATAACAAAAGAATATAATTTTAAAATTGCAGCTCAAAAAACCAAAACAATGGCATTTAAAGGAAAATACCCAATAAGGACAAAAATAGTAATCGATGAAATAATTATAGAACAGGTTAAATATTTTAAGTACCTAGGATGCTACATTTCATATGAAAGAGATATAGACCTGGATAAAAAACTTAATAACTTTCGAAATGTCTGTGGAACAATCCATAGATCTTTAAAAAACAAAACAAGAAAAGATACACGGATAAAATTTTTCAATACAATCGCAGTACCTATGCTAACTTATGGAAGTGAAGCCAGAATAATGCCAGAAAAAGATAAATCAAAAGTCCAGGTAGCAGAAATGAAATTTATGAGAAGTACACTAGGATGTACAATACAAGATAAAAAGAAGAACATAGATATACGGAAGAAATTAGAGGTGGAACCATTGCTGGAGAAATTAAAGAGAAATAACAGAAGGTGGTGTGAACATCTACAAAGGATGCCGAACTACAGACTGCCAGCTTTAGCAATGGGATATAAACCGAAAGGAAGACGAGATGTAGGAAGACCAAGAGCGAAATGGGCGCCGGAACAGGTTCAACATGAACCTAATCCTTGAAGTGAAGAAGAAGAAGAAGAAGAAGAAGAAGAAGAAGAAGAAGAAGAAGAAGAAGATAGAAGAAGAATTTCATGGCACTAGCTTTTAGATTTTGTGTGGTGGCTTCATTTAGTAGTGTTAAATTACATATTTTGAAACATTTAAATCACAAATTCAGTTTCCTGAAATGCATAGACGAGGAGCGACTTAAAGCTATGCGTCGCACTGCTTATTGAAGGCTTAAGGTATATGTACACCCAAAAAAAGGAAAAAATGATCGAAAAATTAGAATTTTCTAAATTTAACGACAGAATTTTAATAGAGAATTTTCTCCCCTTTAATTTGATATAAAATTTTTTCGATTTATGCCTTATGGTTTTTCAGATAAGTCCCATTTTCCAAAATGCTGCGTCGTCAGCCACGGTCACTTACTTTTGGAGTGATCTTCGTAGCAGTCAATCCCCTCGTCCAGGATTGCTTGTGAAATAATCTTCTTTCTAGTCCCAAAATAGATGCATAGATATCTGGGCATGATCATTAGACTGAATTTTTTTTTTTACATAATGAAGTAATTTATAATCTTTTACTGTTAGTCATAAAACTGTACATTTGTTGATGATGTTGTACGTCATTTTAATAAGAG
Source organism: Periplaneta americana (assembly GCF_040183065.1). NCBI lineage: Eukaryota > Metazoa > Arthropoda > Insecta > Blattodea > Blattidae > Periplaneta > Periplaneta americana. The sequence continues at coordinate 152,084,694 of NC_091122.1, forward strand.
TCCAAAAGTAGAAATTGCAATTCCGAGGAGGATGGGCATAAACCCTGGGACAAACACCATCGCAGGATTTGTTGCAGCATTGGAAATGGGGACAAAAATGCCAAAAAAAAAACTTTCAGCACCTGAAGTTAAAACAAGGCGGAGGTATTTGAGAGGCAGAAAGAAGCTGAAACAGGACAGACATGAAGCTGCTTAAGGGGTGACATATGATGATGGAGTCTTCTAGGCTCGGAAAATTTGTGGTTCATTTCCTGTAAATACTAATTTTAGAATATTTAATTCTTTCAAACATGATATCTGAGCCAAATGCGGTGATGCCAAGAAGATATTGGTGTCATTTTGAAACTTGATATGTCCCCCAGTGCTTGACAATGAGTAAAATAACATTAATATAATTAATAATTATCTATGGATTTTTTACATTATTTAAGCAACATAAAATATTATTGTAAGTTACATATATACTTACTTACTTACAAATGGCTTTTAAGGAACCTGAAGGTTCATTGCCGCCCTCACATAAGCCCGCCAGCGGTCCCTATCCTGTGCAAGATTAATCCAGTCTCTATCATCATATCCCACCTCCCTCAAATCCATTTTAATATTATCCTCCCATCTACGTCTCGGCCTCCCTAAAGGTCTTTTTCCCTCCAGTCTCCCAACTAACACTCTATATGCATTTCTGGATTCGCCCATACGTGCTACATGCCCTGCCCATCTCAAACGTCTGGATTTCATGTTCCTAATTATGTCAGGTGAAGAATACAATGCGTGCAGTTCTGTGTTGCGTAACTTTCTCCATTCTCCTGTAACTTCATCCCGCTTAGCCTCAAATATTTTCCTAAGCACCTTATTCTCAAACACCCTTAACCTATGTTCCTCTCTCAGAGTGAGAGTCCAAGTTTCACAACCATACAGAAGAACCGGTAATATAATTGTTTTATAAATTCTAGCTTTTAGAATTTTGGACGGCAGACTGGATGATAAGAGCTTCTCAACCGAATAATAACAGGCATTTCTCATATATATTCTGCGTTTAATTTCCTCCCGAGTATCATTTATATTTGTTACTGTTGCTCCAAGATATTTGAATTTTTCCACCTCTTCGAAGGATAAATCTCCAATTTTTATATTTCCATTTCGTACAATATTCTGGTCACGAGACATAATCATATACTTTCTCTTTTTGGGATTTACTTCCAAACCGATCGCTTTACTTGCTTCAAGTAAAATTTCCGTGTTTTCCCTAATCGTTTGTGTATTTTCTCCTAACATATTCACGTCATCCGCATAGACAAGAAGCTGATGTAACCCGTTCAATTCCAAAACCTGCCTGTTATCCTGAACTTTCCTAATGGCATATTCTAGAGCAAAGTTACATATATGGTAATATTTAATTAATGTAAATAAAAATAAAAAAATAGCTCTATGTAAGGCATTAAAGAATAGTTTTAGCTATAAAACAGTGAAAAAACTGTGGCTCTATCTTAAAAACTGCATGAGCTATCATGTTTCAAGTTGCATGTCAAAATTATAAATAAAATAATTTTATAAACAATTTAGACATAATTGCAAGGGATCTGTTCACTTCATTCTCTTTCTGGTACCATTCTCAATTGTATAAATATTTTACAGAGCAAAATTATGCAAAACAAAATTTTTTGTATGTAGTAGTGTACATATACCTTAACTTGTGCCTGAAGGTTTAATTTAACTATAGAGTAATAATTCTTTGTGCGAGATCGTGCGTATTTGCTTGTTTTCCGCACAGAACCAATACGCGGTAAGTGTGAAATATCACATTCAGTATTCCCAAGGTAACACACATAACAATTTCCCTCTTTTTACCGCTTAAGCGCGACATTCATTTTACTGCTTTAGGCTTTTAACATATTATTTTTAGAGACGTTTAACATAGTAATAATTATAAATTGGAAACTTACCACTGCAATTTCACCTAAATTGCAATGTTAATTATTGTTTCTAAAATTAAGTAAAGTCTACTACTTCACGAAACGTTTTGCATTCCTGATACAAGTAACATTAAGGAAGCCGTGAAAAAATCAACAAGATTCCAGATGCGGATGTTATTACTGCAATATGTTATATAAATAATGTTGTTAAAATATTAAAATGAAAAATAAATCATTACATAACCTTACCGTTTGTTTTAAGTTCGCATTCATAGACTGGGGGGGGGGGAAGACAGACGTATATCACTGCCTGCTGGAGTATAGTAAACACAGAAAACATTTTATAGCAACAATGTTGAAGAAAGATATTTTGGTTTTCCGAAGTTGGCGTCATTAAACAGAAACCAACATGGAGATTTCATTGCAACTAATTAGAAATTCGGCTTTCAGGTATGTAATAAACGATCTTCGCACAAAATAATGTACGATATACGAGCGGTATGTTTGTTTTCATGTTCTCGGAAATTAGAAAAGCTCAACTACGTTTCGCTTTTTCAATATTTTCCTCAAACATGAAAACGTCAACATACCGCTCTTGTAATGTATATTACTATTTCTGAATTGTGAACAGAGCGATGTATTCGAGGAAGAGACTAGTTAAATACTTTATGTGGAATGTAATGGAGCCGAAAGATGGACATTTCGAGAAAGTGAAGAGAAACGGCTGGAAGCATTTGAAATATGAAAAAGAAGAAGAATGGAGCTTGTAAGTGGATACAAAAGAATATGAAATTAAACTGACCTAGGAAGAATAGGTGAAGAAAGAATAATGCCGAAACTGATGAAGAAGAGAAACAGAAATTGGCTGGCTCATGACTAAAATAAAACTACCTACTGAAGGATGCAGTGGAAGGAATGATAAAAGGGAGAAAAGTTTGTGGCGGAAGAAGATACTTACCATATGATGGACCAATGATGTCAATTGATGCCCATACGAGCAAGCGCGCTCTTTAGAGCCCAGGAGAGTCTGAGCTCTTTACAACGGAAAGGAAAGAGACAGTAGTAGGCTATATGCCGCTTGGTCGAGCTATATTCAGGGATGGCCAGCACTGATTCAATGGATAAATGGAAGAGAACTTACTAAAACTGTATCCATGTTAATTTTTAGATTGTCTGAGAAGTATAAGTGCATTATATGAAAGTTAAGTTTCAATTTTAATGCTCATTTATCACAAGTTTGCTTTTTTATTCAAAAGGACTATTTCCTCAACTTTTTTTTAGAGAAAAGTGAAAATTTCAGATATGTTTATTTAGTATCCTTACAGGTACTAAAACAATGTTTTCGTAAATCTAATATATCGTAAATACGTATTACTGAAGATAGTGTATTAAAATGTTTGGAAATATTCGCATGGAAAATGTTTATAAAGGAAATGAATTAACAAAGCAAATACTGTTACATCACAAACAAAAGATATGTGCGTATGTGTTGGTAAAACGTCAACTCTATAGCTTCAGTAGATTTTGAGATAATTTAATATTCTGATAGCAGAAAGTTGCGCACCAATATTACCTAAAAGCATAATGCGATAAGAGTTTTATTATGTAATATTAGTTACAGTTAAAACATATACCTAGACAACTTTGCTTTGTACTATAATATTGTTTTGATTACATTTATAGGGCTAAAGATACCATCAATATCAATTTCAACTTGTCATGTCATATTCAGTGTCTTTCTTTGGGATAACACTTTCTTTATGTTTAATTCACTTAGTACAGTATAGTTGTAGTTATTATGGAATTTTTGTGAATATTCCTTCTTTAATCTTTATTATGTTATTAACGTTTAAAATAAAACTGTAATATTAGTCTAAGAAATAGGTGTTAGTACTTTTGTGTTACAGACAATATACAAAATGACAAACAGAAAGAAGCCATATAAAAATAACGACATAAAATTTCACGTCCCGATTGAAGTTTGTGTACCACTGTGTACAGGCTGCTTATTCCTCCTAGCATGTCTAGCGCTTAATGCCCGCGCACGACGTCAAGGTCAGAAAAATGCGCTTGCTTTGACATCACTGTGATAGACAAATTAAGATATCTGGATCATGTGCGGAGAGTAAGAGGAAGTCGGAAAAGAGGGAAGATTTGGAAAGCTGGATTGACAGTCAAGGACCTGCCCTCGGGCAGAAAACTAAGAATGAATAAGTGACTGGTATATCATGGTCATTTTCCTTTTATTTCGTCGGCTTCTTAACTGATTAAATCAGTGCCTTGTCTTTAGTTTAGTTCTTTAATCCAGATATTAACTCTAGAAAGACCTTAAGGGGAGAGGAGAGTATTTTTTGGTGAAAAGTGAGTAAATTAAAAAAAAAAATTCTTTAAAATACTCTGTGATATGTGTGGAATGCATAGTATAACATTTTGTGGGTATGTGTGACCTTATCGGATGTTGAGTCGCCATTTTTAAGCTTCCTGCGTTATGGATTTTTAAATCATTCGCCCACTTTTATTGTTGTTTCCGGTAAATTAAATATTCAAAAACTTTTTTTCTTTAAAATACCCTTTGATATATGTGGAATGCATTGCATAACATTTTGTGAGTATTTGTGCCCTTATCGGATGTTGAGACGTCATTTTTAAACTTCCTGCGCTATGGATTTTTAAATCACACTCCCGCTTTTATCGGTTTCCAATAACTTCATTTTTTTTGCTACATTGCCAGACAAGAATGGATATAATTTCTGAACTATTAAAGATACATGCATGAAATTTAGACTATTAGGAAGCTTTTCTCTGTAACATAATTTTGTTAATTGATTTCATTTTAAAAATACGTCCGTTTGTTTGCAAGAAAGGAATTCAGAAAATTGTTATTAAATTTTAATTGTTTATTTTACAAACGTAGGACTAATATCAAAATTCTGTTACACACAGTTTGTAGAACATGCTTTTGCAAGTACATTGCAAAAAAACTGTTTGAATCTATCTTTAAAAACGGCTTAGATAGATCGGTTTCAGTACAATCCTGCATTGGGTATATATATTTTTTTCATATTTGGGCCCCCTAATAATTCTTTTTCAAAATATTTTTATTTGGTTGAGTTGTCACAGCAATGAGCTCTCTACATACAAGAAGATTAATATTTTACACCAAATAGGAAAAAAGTAAAAAAAAATACCATCCTCTCCCCTTAAACATAGGCCTACGTTTCATACATCATAGCCATTTTCGTTGCGTTTGCTGTCGCCTTGTAATCTGATGTCTTAGGAATCTTTCGTTGGATTTTTTTAACATTGCACGCCTTTCGCAATATCTGGTAGCTATACCAATGTGTCAACTCTCAAACTGGTGTACCAGCTTTGTTTTCGGGGTGTCTTCTCTCCTTAAACAACGCATTCTCCTCGGTTCACAGGCATTCATCTTCCTTAAGTTCGTCTGTTTGTTTTACGTGCAAAGTTTGCACAACAGTTTATCAGTAGGAATGTTTTGTATCAAGGCTTTCCTTCCCCCTAGACGAGCTGTCTTCACTTCGACTTTTGAGCCTCGTCTGTCTGTTCTGAAATGTTCTTCTGTCTTCCCTTGTCCTGCTTCTGACTAACAGCTTATGTTTCCCAACATTGCCCTCTAGTTCACTGAGCCCTGAGTCCCTCCGGGTCGGCTAGAGTTAAACTATTTTACACAGGGTTCACGAAGTCGCTGCAATTGCGTAAAACGTTTTCAATAATTTTACAAATGTGTTGCGTTTCAGCCTTTATAACCTTGTACTTGCTATTTGGAGAAAAGAAATTTACTAGAAAAATAGAAGTTGATAATTGTACTTAACGTAAAGGAAAAGGAAAACACTAACAATAGCAATATTCGAGGAATATCACTTTTATTGACGTCGTACAAAATTTTGTTCAATATCCTTTTGAGAAGATTAACTCCATATGTGGGTGAAATTATTTGAGATCATCAATTTGGTTTTAGGCGTAATAAATCGACTATTGGTTAGGTTGTTTGCAGTGGCGGCCGGTGAGGTATTCTGGTGGTAGTGCCAAAAATGAAAAAAAAAGAAAAAAAAAGAAAAAAAGAAAAAAGAAAGAAAAAGTTGCACGCAAATCACCCTAGTGAAAGGTGATAAACACAGCTGATGTTTACATTATGTTAAATAAAACACATTAATGAAACCAGCTATTTTACCAGGTGTGCAGTTAATAATGCACCTAGTAACAGTTACAATAACATTTCCGAAACTAATAACGAAATTTACAAAATATAGAGATAATGCAAAACTTTATCAGTATTGTTAAGTCAAATACTAATGACTTTTATAACTAGTAAAATTACTGGCAAAACACCACACGAGAATAACAATGATATAGATAATAAATGAACACGTTTGCACTTTACTTAAACAGGCCGATGAATCCAAGGCAGCAGCCTGAATAACACTTGTTCATGTCCTGCACAGATCTCATGTATCGTTAACAAAACCATCGATACTAGCAACAATATAGCGATATTTAGTTGCCGCAAAATAAAACAAATATTACACAAAATTAACAAATAGTGTTACATAATATGAAAAAAAAATTATCTTTCTAAAAAGAACCATGACTGACTATCCCTGCATTCAGTATAGTTAAATGGATAATAATTAACATATTCAAATCCAAGTTGTGTGCATTAGTTTTGAATTGGCAACATTACATTAACATTTGGCGCGGAACTATAACTTGTTTTTTTCCTGAAAGCCTGCGCTTGAAGGTTCCCTGTCTAACGTCTCGAACAACCCTGCCATCTAGCGAAATTTCTGCATTACTGCACTCTAGCGGCCGGAATGTTAACTACTGAGTCAAATTGAATTCGGCTCAGGGTCTGCCATAAGAAACGCATATAAACTTGAATCAGTAGCCTTTTGCATCTTTTGTACAGTGTTATATAGACGCAGACAGTGCCACGCCGAACTGGCTCCATCGTTCGGAGAAACGCTCCAAGAGTGCGTCCCCATCTGTGCGCGCGCTCGTTCAGATGACATACGAATAAAATGTGTAGAAATAAACAACTACAACTAATTTTTAGGATATTATTTTTTGTTTCTTTCATTGGTGGTGCCATGGCACAGTGGCACTGCTCCAAAAGCCGCCCGTGATGTATTCGACAGATATTGGAGAAAAAATGGGAGTATAAGGATATAGTACATCAGTTATTGATAGATTTCAAAAAGGCATATGACTCGGTTAAGAGAGAACTTTCATATACTCCTAATACTCTTATTGAATTTGGTATTCCCAAGAAACTAGTTCGATTAATTAAAATGTGTCTGAGTGAAATGTACAACAGACTCCGTATAGGCCAGGTTCTGTCTGCGATTTTCCAAATCACTTTGGGCTGAAGCAAGGAGATGCACTATCGCCTTTACCATTTAACTTTGGTCAAGAATATGCCATTAGGGAAGTCCAGGAAAACAGAGAAGGTTTGGAATTGAATGGGTTACATTAGCTGCTTGTCTATGCGGATGACGTGAATATGTTAGGAGAAAATCCAGAAAGTATTTAAAGTGAAAAGACACGAAATTTAATTGAAGCAAGTAAGAAGATAGGTTTGGAAGTAAACCCCGAAAAAATAAAGTATATGACTATGTCTCGTGACCAGAACATATACGAAATGGAAATATAAAAATTGGAAATTTTTTCTTTGAAATATCTTGGAGCAACAGCAACAAATATAAATGACACTTGAGAGGAAATTAAACACAGAATAAGTATGGAAAATTCCTGCTGTTATTCAGTTTAGAAAGTTTTGTCATTTGATCTACATTCAAAAAAGCTGAAAGTTAGAATTTATTAAACAGTTTTATTACCGGTTGTTCTGTATGGCTGTGAAACTTGGACTGTCACTTTGAGAGAGGAACAGAGGTTAAGGGTGTTCCAGACTAAGGTGCTTAAGAAAATATTTGGGGTTTATAGGGATGAACTTAAAATAGAATGGAACTCCATGTATTTTATTTTTCACCTAACATAATTAGGAACATTGAATCCAGATATTTGAGATTGGCAGGGCATGTAGCACGTGTGGGTGAATACAGAAATGCGTATTGAATGTTAGTGGAGTGACCTGAGGGGAAAAAGATCTTTGGAGATGTCGAGACGTAGACAGGTGGATGATATTTGAGTGGTGGAGGGAGGTGGGACGTGATGGTAGGGACTGGATTAATCTTGCTCAGGATAGGGACCGATGGCAGACTTACGTTAGGGCGGTAATGAACCTCCGGGTTCTGTAAAAGCCATTTGTATGTAAGATGGCAAAGGGTAGCGAAATGAATATTTTTATCATGCAACATAGAGCCGACATCTCACCGTTGCTGCAACTAGAGGAGATTTCCTTGGCAGTGAGACAACGTACGTAATATCAACATGATAGTTGCCTATTGCATTTGCTGCGCTTCGTTCCTGAGTTGCTGCATAACTTTTCACACAGGTGGTTTGGCCATGGCTGGTCTGTTGTTTGCCCATGAACATCGCCAGACTTCACCGGCCTTTGCTTTCTCCCTATGGAGTGACATAATATATTATTTTACGCTTCGGAAACTTTTGACGAAAGCCATATAAAACTTTCTTCAAGTTTGGGCCACTTGCACGTTCAGATGCGTATGAACTATTTCTTTATCACTTAATCCAGGGACCGTCAAGTGACTACACTCTCGTGCATACGTACAAACCCTCAAGCCCTGACGTACGGCTGCGGGCAAGGGTAGCTGCTTCCACAGTGGCGGAGCTAAGAACTTGTATGTGAACCAAATTTGTGATAAGAATGTAAATTAATTTCAGCTTTTAATTGAAGCACGCTTTCACTGTTAATTGCACTATACTGAAAAACAGTACTCTATACAATTTTGTACAGTTAACTATATACGAATCAAATTTTTGCATGTTTGCACAATAATGAAACAAAACAAAATATACACTTTTATACAGATTAATATACTGTTTGTCTTCTTCTCATTGCTATACAATTCAATTAACAAAATAAAACAACAGTACAAACGTTGTCATTCAAATACAATTCTCTAATAATAGTACTTTTTCTTAAACATCAGAGATCCGCTGCGATTTTTGCAGTTATCTGTTAGTAAGCAGCTATTTAATTCTCGGAGCTATTGTTTTAGTACCAGTCAATCGCAAACATGCTTTCAATTGTTCATCACTTAGTTGTTTCTGTGACGTGACTTTGTAAACTTCATTAAACAAAACAGTGTTTCGCATACGTAGGTTGTCCCGAACATTTACAACGTTCTTGCAGCAAGATTGTACTATTTAGGAAACCTTTCTCGTGGAAAACAAGTATAGAAATGGTTAATACTTTTTGTTTTGATACTTATCCTTTAGCTCAATATCGCTTTGTAAATCAAGTATTTCTAATTGTAGTTCAGCAGGAATATCCAGGACACTCACTGAAAAAGATATTGCAAATATCTTAAGTTGTTGTTCAAGATCTCTAATATCCTCAAATCTGCGTTCGAAACTTCGCACAATTGTTGCATTATTCTTATATATTCTTTCATGTCCAAGGCTTCTAACAGGTTTTCCATGTACATCTATAAATAAGGCAGTTTCATTTCTAAGTGCGAGAAAACGTTGCAGAATTTTTCGACTTCACCACCTTACCTCGTTATGGTAGAGTAAATCCCCATACTGTTAATACCATCAAGCAGTGCCCTGAAGTCCCTGTGATTGAGTCCTTTAGACCTTATGAAATTAATTGTTCGCATAACAACATCCATTACATTGCTAAGGTTCATGTTTTAGCACATAAATATTCCTGGTGCAAAATGCAGTGCACTGGTGCCCCCAAGCGACCTCGATAGGTTCCGCCACTGATAGACTGCAGTGTACAAGCGTACTGCCCGCAGTGGAAGCCTTAAGCAGGCCTGTACGCCCTCTCGTGATCTTGACTCGACTTGGCGGAGCCTGACTTAATCCAATATGTATCCCACTGTGTTGTTGTTTTTTATTATTAATATATTTTTATGTACATTTTATTCAATTGTCGGTTTCTGGTTTAATTATGTAAATCCTACTTAATTGTAAACTAATACTAATATGTATATTAATGTGTTTATTTTTCGGAATATATATGATAAGAACCTTCTTGTGTTAAATTTTTTAACGTACTTTGTTAACATGTTACGACCTATTTTCGGTCATCTTCAGAACTGGTCATTGTTGGTCTTGGCGCCTCTTGTTTCCTGTGAGGGTGCGTTCATAGTGTAGAGTCAAAGAGTGTATGTGTTTTGAAATTGAGTTGTGTGTTGAAAATATGGTTGGGGTGTGTTTTCGTGTGTCTGTATATTTCATATTGTTCTAGTGTGTTGAGTTTCTGGCTTTTTGGTTGGATGTGCAGTATTTCCATGTCTGTATTGATGTCTCTGTAGATGTGGTGATGGAAATACTGCACATCCAACCAAAAAGCCAGAAACTCAACACACTAGAACAATATGAAATATACAGACACACGAAAACACACCCCAACGATATTCTCAACACACAATTCAATTTCAAACCACACATACACTCTTTGACTCTACACTATGAACGCACCCTCACAGGAAACAAGAGGCGCCAAGACCAACAACGACCAGTTCTGAAGATGACCCAAAATAGGTCGAAACATGTTAACAAGGTACGTTAAAAAATTTAACACAAGAATGTTCTTATCATACATATTCCGAAAGGATACAGCGTTAAAAGTTGTGTAATCAAGATGTTTTTTTTTTTTTATTTTTAGTGTACATTGTTTTATTGAATTATCGGCTTCTGTTTTTATGTGATTCGTATTTGATTCAAACAACATTAATATATGTATTTCACTGTGTTTATTTTTATTTTATTAGGTAAATTTTTATGTAACTACCTCTTTTGATCTCATTATGTACCTAAATTGTATCAGTATGTAATTACTTAACTCCGATTCAGTTTTATGTTCAACTATGTAAGCAAGTTTTAATCCTGGTTGAGTGTAAGAGAAGGCCTTACGGCCTTAACTTTGCCAGGTTAAATAAAGCCATTATTATTATTATTATTATTATTATTATTATTATTATTATTATTATTATATTATTATTATGATTATTATTATTATGATTATGATTATTATTATTATTATTATTATTATTATTATTATTATACTAAAAAATAAAGACTTTTTCATCTGTTGTGAGAACCATAATTGCAGCACTAAACCAAGCACTAAATCTACAATATGTCTAAATATTCTGGCAAAAAAAAAAGTAATAATGCTTGGTTGCTAGGCAAACATCTGCAGTGACCCAGAAATAATAATTCAATACTGTTTGTTTTGTACTGTTCCTGATAATTCGTAATGTGAAGGTAAATATTCCTCAGCAGCTTCTTACTGTTTATATTACTCGTTTGAGTAATATTTTAATAACTACGTCGAGATGACGCATAATGTTTTTTCTCTCTTATTTTCTACAATTCAAGGCCCTGAAGGAATGGCATAGTCGGTCTGCAACCCCGCCTCTTTCTCGTTATAAAACAGTTTCTGCCATATCTTATTGTTTTGATGATATACAAGTGAAAATAATAGATATTATTGTTTCGTTCATCCAGAATGTTTCTGTTTTAACTTAAACGTATTAAGAACAATTCATAAATGTATAAAAGCCACTATTGCATAATGTAATTATTTTCGTACGTAAGATTTATGTGGAATTCTGACAAAGACATACATGACAATGCAATAATTCTCTCTAGCCTTTGTATAAGCTTAAACGCATCACATGAATACTTCTATTGTTCTTGTCAAGGCATTGTTAGGCTTGTATAACTACATTGAAACGTCCATTCGGACTTGGAACAGAAAGCTAAAATGGTCATAACTTACTTTACTAGACCTTCCCTTTCTTCAGAGATTGCTGCAAGCGAGCATATTTACGTATATACAAGGTGTTCCAAAAGTAACTCATAATTGCAATTATAATTTGAATCAGGGATTTCTTTTTTTTACAAAAAGCTTTGGACACGTAAAATCTTGTAGTTAGAAAGGACTATTTTTATCTACAGTAATCTCACTACAGGTTTTGATTTACCTAGAGAAAATCAAAACTCGAGTGGGATTTAATTGACTATTACACGATGAGAAGAAAGTATATAAAGATTAGAAGAAATAAAGTACTCTAATACAATAAAATATTAATTGACTTACAAAAATACTAAACTGTCTTGGAAATGTATTATTCTACCATCTCATCATTACAAATATTCCGCTAGATGGCAGTAGTGTGATATGATCAGTTGTTCTCTTATTACCAGTTGTGCCAACTATACAATCTTCGCGTCCACACCTGTGGAGTAACGGTCAGCGCGTCTGGCTGCGAAACCAGGTGGCCCGGGTTCGAATTCCGGTCGGAGAAAGTTACCTGGTTGAGGTTTTTTCCGGGATTTTCCCTCAACCCAATACGAGCAAATGCTGGCTAACTTTCGGACTCATCACCTTCATATCACTCAGACGCTAAATAACTTAGATGTTGATACAGCGTCGTAAAATAACCCAATAATAATAATAATAATAATAATAATAATAATAATAATAATAATAATAATAGTAATAATAATAATATTAATAATAATAACAATAATAATAATAATAATAATATCTTCGTTGATTTCTATGGACGATTACTGTTCAAAAAGGCTTTGTTCATTCAATTTCATTTTTATTAAAACAGTTGCAAACCAATTTCAATTTATCACTATACATAGTGGGCAAAAAAAAGGCAAAAAATTTAAATGGTTATATGCCAGTAGCTAATGATTTCACTTGAAACTTTATTTCACATGCAAAATTCACAGTCTTTGTAGACCGGGTAGGCTAAGTACTACAATATTTAATTTTTTACCATTTATTAAACATTGCTTTTTTTATTATTTTTTTTTTTTGTAAGGCAGTGCAAAATCGATCGTTTATGCCGAACTAAGCATTATGGTCTTACGAGTTCAGCAGGCCAAGCCGTTGTGCTATCATCATTTGTTTTCTTCCGTTTTGAGTTCTCATTTTGTGAATAATGGGTCGCTTAACGAACGAAGACAAGATTTTCATTAAACATTTGGACCAATATGATAATTTATCTGCCCGTCAAATTGCAAGGAACTACGCTCAGCGAGAATGGTCTGTTTCAAGTGTACAACGATTGATTAGCAAGATACGGACATGATATCCCTCCTGAGAGATTATTGCGTGAAAGATCGCATTTCTCAGATTCTCTGATGGTTTCCGCTGGAGTTTCAAACGAGATCCTATGGACTATTTTATATAGAGTCAACTACAAAAAGAAGTTTACTACAAAACAAGAATTCGTAATATTGAACATTTAAGACAACGCCTTCTTGAATGTTGGGACCGGCTTCTTCAAAGATAGATATCTAGTGCTACCTGTATTGGACAATGGAGAAGACGCCTAGAAACTGTTGTGCGGGTAAATGTCGGTCACTGAAGAGCGTCATTCTTAATTTTGATTATTTGAAGGATCATTAATTATTTATTATTAATTTTACAAACATTCAGTTTCTGCATTTTGAAGTAATAAATTGTCTTCAAAAACACATTTTTCACATCATTTTGTATTAACCTCCATAAGATTTTAATTGAGCCTCAAAAAAACATAACAAGAAGTCCTGCTCATCTTTAAAGTCTACTTTTTCCGTCTATTCATTATAAATTAAAGTTATGTATTTTCGAAAATAGAGTATTTCTAATTTTGTGCCATTTTTTGTCACACTGTGTATATTAAACAATCTCTGATACGTGACTATCTATAATCTCATATAGGACAAGCTATAACATAACCTAAATAATATAATCAAGATAAATGATAGAGAAGTTCTAATTAAGGATGATGAAATAAACATGAATTATTTTAAAAGGTACAATTATTGAAAGTACAAAGTTGGCAAACAAAGAAACAAATTCTAGAGAGGTGATAAAAACAAATGCTAGTGAGGCTATAAAAATTGTAGGATAAACAGCAATGGTTGGTTGAAACACGTCGTTCCCTACCGTTTTATTTGTCCAAAGTAGTATGAAGTAGTAAAAGTGTGATAGTCGAAATAAATTATTTTTGCGACTATGTTCTTGTGCGAGTTGTGTCATCGACGTTTTTTAAGAGACACCTTATAGTTTTTAATACCATCTGAAAGAGCATACTTTCTTGTAATACTTCATTTGCTTTATACAGAAACACTATGGTTATGGAAACCATGGCAACAATTTTATTGTTGATACTTTATGTTAGTCCCTCTATTATAGAAGTAGTTTTATTGATGAAATCAACATGAAATAAGATGTTCTTAAGAGAAAATAGAGAATTGAGCTTCTGATAATACTTTAGTCCATTATTTAAAGACAATGTATCAACTACTAGGTTATTTAATGTTGATGAGATTGGTGATAGCGAGATGGTATTTGGCGAAATGAGACCGAGGATTCGTCATAGATTACCCGACATTCGCCTTACGGTTGGAGAAAAGCACGGGGAAGAAAACTAGGTAATCAGCCGAAGTGGGAATCGAACCCACGACCGAGCGCAATTCCGGATCGGTAGACAAGCGCCTCAGCCGACCGAGCTACGTCGGTGTCTTTGATGATCGTAAGATTTGGTGACAGAAAACGTGGACAATAAGAGTTATACGTACTCTTCAACGAAACTCGTAGGTTTTCTTTTATACGTAAAGCGAATGTATTGCAATCTCATAGCGAATCCTTGAATTCATCTCGTCATAATATATTATTCCTTACTACTTCCATCGACACAAGAAGGCGGTGCAGTTGATAAAATGTTAAATAAGCGACTAATTCAATAAAATGAAAAAAAAAAATAATATTTGAAATTGCAGAATTTTGCCATGAATTCTGCACCTAAGAGGTTACGTCCAATTTCGGCTTCCCCTTCAAAATTTTCTAGAGCTCCTTCAGAGGAGCAGCGTAACCCGGAGTGAGACTAGTGGCCAATAGGCTTGGAGCTCACATATTTAGTTTTGTACAGCCCCCAACCCCTTGCAAGGACGCGTTTTGCGTACCTTTTAAATTTTCCTCCCAATTCTCCTTCGATTTTCGATTTTCGATGAATTCTGCCTTATAGTGTGAAACAACAGAATGCATCTTATTTGATATTGTAGACATATTTACATCACCATCGAGAAAATTACGAAAATTTTAACAGTCATAGGTAAATCCTACTCGACGCAACTACATTCAACTGTTACAGTTTTCCCAACTTTCCAATCGAAAATCGATCCGTGTTTATTTGTGAGTCAAAATCTAATATTTATGGGTGTGGTTACAACCGTGCATGTCATACGTTATCATGAAACGCCATCGCGTATTTCATTGAAATAAAAATGTTTCAAACACGAACGCAAATAAATATTTGTAAATGCAGTCGTTACATCTGACGCAAAAGCAATAAATATTGTGATTTGTACACTAAATGACGTTAAAATTTTAATGATTTTAAGGGATTTTTCTGTAGAAAAATCGGATTAAATTTCCATAATCAACCCATATAATATACAGAGTAGAAGTAATATAACTGGGTAGATTTGAGGAGCTTATTCCTTGGATAGAGTAAAACAAAACAAAAAAATTGTAATATCATATTAGTCCCAAATGAATAAATACTTTTCTCAGAAAAAAAAAAAAATTTTCCCCTAAATGTTAACAATGTTCTATTGGATAAGTACTATTTGTACTATTCTGATTTTTACTCTTTCTTATAAGGATTGATTTATTCCTTTGCAGTTTTTCAAGAAAATGCACAATTTTCTTGCAAATACCCATAAAAAAACACGTATCGTTATTTCCTGCCATTAGAGAGTCTGGCAACCAAAAGTGCTGCATTGGAGTTAAATCGCTCGCTTGAACTCGGTCGAGTGTCGCACCCTCGAGTGACATACGATCGGTCGTGTTACTCTCGTAATAAATAGAAGCACAGTACAAGGTCATCTCACCGACATGTCTTATCTTATATGGAAGGCGACAGGTAAGATACACGTATTATGTTTCGCTCACACGGTAAAAATAAGGCTTTATTTTCTGCGTTTATGACTAACGTTTAATGGAACAGTCAGTGGAACGTACCAAAACAGTAACATGAAGTTATAAATAAAATAGTATGAAAAACTTCGATATACAGTTATTCTTGCTAATTAATAATTATTCAATATTTGATTTACCACATATATAATATGATAGGTCCATACATAGTGTTCCGCCTATATACTGCGACAATGTAGAAACGTTTTACAAAATATTATTGATATAGCAGTAGATTAATAACAATATTAGTACAGAGATAACGTCACAGATAATGTAATAAAACGAATAATCATGCTGCACAACTGTTACAGACGCAAAGATTGTTACACTAATTATTATTATTATTATTATTATTATTATTATTATTATTATTATTATTATTATTACTAGAAAACTTGATACGGTTCTTACATTATCGTGATTGTGTTCTCCGTTTATAATAATTACATTTACACTCAATAAAATATATCAGATGTGGAAAAAATAAAATCATTCCTGTGTGGGGGGGGGGGGAGAAAACGTTTACCTACAACATTTATATTACATTTTAAAGCAAGTTTTGTATTTGTACTATGGAGAGGTTAGGTAAACACTGCAAAGTTTTTAAATGATAAACATCTATGATGTTACTACACAGTTCATCACTGTAACAAGAACGAATGTCTAACGCTCGGCTTATACCGTTCGAGGATTTATCGCTCGTGACAATTTTACCCATCATGCATGTGCGCTCCTATCGGATTATGCTATGAACTACTTGGCGCTCGAGCGAAAACGTCCGATGCAGGCCTCTGCTGGCAACCCTACTGGGGTGACCAAGAGACCAAACTTTTCTGTTAAGAGCGAGTTCGTGTGTGTATTCATAGGTATGCCAGCGACTCTCTGTTGTCAAACTACGAAAACTTTCAGCCTAATTTCCTAATTTATATTTATATTTATATTTAGATTTATTTATTTATTAATAACATATACATAAAAAAACGCTACATTAAAGTACCCCGAAAGAGCAAAGCTCGTGTTCGAGGACAGTTCCGTTTGGATAGAAAGACTTGAAAATGACATACAATTTTACATTGTTAACCAAACATATGTATTTTTTGTGAATTAAAATTTAAGATTCTAATTACACAGATTATACTTAAATAACGGTAATTCACAAAAATAGAAATCTCTACTGTTTCTAAAATAAAATTTAAAATTCTTGCATTAAGATCACATTCTTAAGAGCAGATAGAAACATACATAAATACGCATACTTTGTAGACAAAATACTTAAGAAAAAAGATCACATAAAGATGACAATAATATAGTTAGTAATAATAATAATACTAGTAATAACTCAGTGAAAGAAGAGACGATGTTGAGATTGGTGGATTAATATTAACTTATTATTAGTAGTATAATTAGTACAGGTCATGTTGATATAGTAACCAAGATAAGATAGAAAAAATATACTTAAAATAAAAATAAACTTGTTTTACAATACATGGTACATATAATACTGGGAAGTCTCTCATATAATTTTTTTAATTCTGGATCTGAAAATTTCATTGTTTAAAGTAGTCAATTCTGGATGAAATTTTATTATCGAATTATATAGACGTGGACCATAATTTGTACTGTGTAGTAAAGCAGCAGATGTGAAATATTTAGGTTCAACTAATTTAAGAATTTCATTTCGTCTTGTATTATGATCATGTGGCTGAGCTACAAATTTAATTCTATTTTTATGATAGAATTTCATTAAAGAGTATTTATAAATTTGTCAATTCTAAAAACATTCAATTCGGAATGGATCAAATTTGTTGGATAATCCAGTCGCCTTTTCAAACAAATTTTGATGATACGTTTTTTCAACATAATTAGAGGAAGAAGAGCAGTTTTGTAATGCCTCCCCATCCAGTTATACCATATTGGATAACAGATTCAACTATAGCCAAATAAACCAAACGTAATTAAGCATGCACTTAATTATGAAACACATTACATGGTATTTTATTTATTTAATTAAATGTATTTTATTGTACTCTTCAATTTACAAAGTTTTATCAACAGTATTCTCACTAGACGTTTCGATTTATCTAGAGAAAATCAAAACTCGAGTGGGATTTAATTGACTATTACACGATTAGAAGAAAGTATATAAAGATTAGAAGTAACGAAGTACTCTAATACAATAAAATATTAATTGACTTACGAAAATACAACTGTCTTCAAATGTATTATTGTACCATCTCAACATTACAAATATTACGCTAGATGCATGCTAGATAGGAGTAGTGAGCAATGCCTTCTCGTCGAGAAGTTCTCGATCTATTATACACGATGGCAATGTTACTAGTCAAGAAGGCTTTGTTGATTCAGTTTCATTTTCATTAAAATGCAACATTCCACTTCAATTATGCGAATCCCAGTAATCAACGTCACTTAACAGATGATTTTCAATAAATCTTAATATTAAACAATATCTGATACGTGACTATCCATAATATCATATAGCAGAAGCTATAACATAACCTAACTAATATACACAAGTTTTAGAGAAGTTTTAATTAACGACGATGACATAAAAAATATACGTGAATAATTTTAAAAGGAATAATTATTGAATTACAATTTTCAAATTTGAATGTGGTTGGTGGTTCAATTGATATTATATTGGACTTGTGCGTAATAGAAGTGGAACTCTTTGATTTAGGCCTACATGGTGTATTCAACTTACTCAGGATTTCCGAATGAATCATTTTAAAAGGAATAATTATTGAATGTACAATTTTCAAATTTGAATGTGGTTGGTGGTTCAATTGATGTTATATTGGACGTGTGCGTAATAGAAGAGAAACTCTTTGATTTAAGCCTACATGGTGTATTCAACTTATTCAGGATTTCCGAATGGTGCTCTTCATTTATTTGTAAATCGGATTTCAGAAGATGCATAGGTATGATCAGTGATTTTTATTAATTCTTGTTCTTGAATGCCAATGCGTGTCATATTTGAAACTGCTGTGCATCGACTGGAGTGGTTTGTAATTATATATATATATATATATATATTTTTTTTTTTTTTTTTTGACGTCCAGACCAGCGCAGTTTCAAATGTTGGCAAACAAAGAAACAAATGCCAGGGACGCGATAAAATTAAACAAATGCTAGGGATGCAATAAAATTAAACAAATGCTAGGGATGCGATAAAATTGTGCGATAAGCAGCCATGATTGGTTGAAATACGTCCTTTCGTACCGTTTTATTGGTCAAAAGTAGTATGACGTAATAAGAGTGTAATAATCGCCAAAAAACTGTAATCTTCTAAAATTTTGATTTGTTCCACATCTTAAATCTTCAATGCTAATGTAAGAACTAAGGAATATAATAAATGAAATGAAATATCATTTCCACCCTGAATCTGCTGTCATTGTTTTCATTCTTATTTTTTTCCCCGACATTTAGAGCTGCTAAAATTTATTTATTTCGAGGTAACAAGATAAACGTTATTATAGATTTTTATTGGTGGTGATGTATCGGAGAGAGAAACATCAAAATAGAAAAATAATCTGTCTCATACATCTTCAATGAAGACACAAAAGGACAATTCTTTAGCTGCCATGCACATTATTTTTTTTTTTTCTTATTTTTAAATTCTGTCGATTATTCAACAAAAGAATGCACAACTTCAGGATGAAATATAAATATTAATGTGGTTCCATATGGTAGAGACATTATTTGCTTTCACTGTAAAGACAGGTACACGGGAAATATTGCGATATTGGCTCTATATAGACATTATTATGAGACCTTTCGTTTAAGCAAGGCTCCTTGTGAGAAATAAATCCCATCTGAAATCTTCCCTATAGGTTTATTACACTGATTAAAAAGCTCTTTTATAAAATTTAGAAAATGTTGATGAGCCCCTTTTTCCCGTGTACCCTTCAATTGTATTTTTCAGAGGGAACTTTAAAAATGACGTAGAGAATTTAATTTATCTGGATTAAATTATGTTATATTAGGTTGCATTGGACTGAATAGTATTAGATTGGATTACGTTAAATTACTGTACATTAGATTGAATGATTTAATTATGTTTGACTGGATTAGATTAGACTGAATTATGTTACATTTCATTCCGTTGTAATGAATAGCTGGATTGTTTGCACTGTAGTACTGACTTTTATTGTAGTACATTGGATTAAATTACATTAGACAGAATTGTATTAAATTAGATTGGTTTAGTGCACATTATTAGTTTATTGTATTAAATTATATTATACCGGGTGTTTATGTGAATTCTGTACGAGTTAAGAGTGCTAGAGATGATAAAACTTTATTTTTTTTAACAAAAGTGGTATTTTTTCTTATTGTCAGTTAACCTCTGAACCTATCTGTAAGTTTTTGGACATAATTATCGACAATAACCTGTGTTTAAATCCTCATCTTCACTATGTTTCTAACAAACCTCACACAATTTTTATGCTATGAGCTGTTTAAACAAACTGCCGATTGTACAAATTTGTTTAATATTATACTTTACTTATGCTCAGTCCGTCTTATCCTACACTATAACTCTCTAGGGCAATGTCACCTGCATTAGGAGGGTTTTCATAATTCAGGTTTCACCAATTATTTTCAACAGTAATCTCATTAAAGGTTGTGATTAAATTTATACAGAAAAATCAAAACTCGAGTGGGACTTAATTGACTATTACACAATTACAAGAAAGTGTATAAAGATTAGAAGAAATAAAGTACTCTAATACAATAAAATATTAATTGACTTACTAAAATTCTATTTCACTAATGTTAGCTTCACCAAAACGTTTGAGAAACAAATGGTAGGGAGGTGATAAAAACATAAGAAAGTATGATGAAGGATGGGTGAAACGGAGAAAAATTCTCTCCGGCACCGGGATTTGAACCCGGGTTTTCAGCTCTACGTGCTAACGCTCTATCCACTAAGCTACACCGGATTCCCATTTCGATGCCGGATTGAATCCTCTCAGTTTTAAGTTCCACCTCTCAGGTTCCCTCTAGTGGCCAACCCTCATGCACTGTGCTATAGATGTATGACATTGGCACAATGTCTAACACATGTGCAGAGGTGCACTCATTACAAGTGACTATGTGGCCGGGATCCGACGGAGAAAAATATATTCCGTGATTTGTTTAAATTTAGACGAAACCGTACTCTGAAACCATTTCGCTGCTTGAGTCTCCTCAATAATAATATCCCTTCATGAAGTCCATATATTCTGTGATTGAATTTAGACGGAAATCATTGGCCTGAAACCATTTCCCAGCTTCACTATATGCATTTTTTATTGTTGCGATTAGCGGGTCTGTGTTTTTATTAGATGAATAAATAGTCGTATCGCCTGCAAATAACATTAAATTAGCACTTATATTACCAGGTAAATCATTTACCATGATCAGGCATAAGAAGAGACCTAAAATAGACCCCTGAGGTACACCACTTTTAATGTTTACAGTTTTGGAATATGCATTATAAATTGTAGAAAGCACTTTGAGATCATTCTGATAGATAAGAGTTTCTTAATTTATTTTCTAATCTGTTGTTTCTGGTTTTATTTAACAGTATTTTGAACTTACGTACATTCTCTCATTCATTCATTCTGGAGACACGTATCTCCTATATTAGTTCCATTCCGTCTATTTATTGCATCCATACATACGCATATATCGGTGTTCTATCTCAAAGCTGTGTGCTCAGGGACTTGGTATAATCCAGTACACCCTTCCAGTGTAGTAAACGTAAGAGGAACTGTACGGATGGTATAAAAAGTTTGTGTGATAATTTATTTCTCCCTAGAGCAGAACTGAATGTAAAATATCCCACGTCAACGATGACCTTTAACCCATTGATAAAACAACAAAAGACAATGCCTTCCAATTAATGTGAGTGCACTAGTATCATTATCAGTGATGAAAGAGCAAGTCCCTTCATTTTCGAACACAGATCATTAAATATTCTGAAAAGGAAACGACGAGCAATATGGAACGCTTCCAATCACCTCTCTACTGCGGGAGACATGTTTGAACGCTACCGTGAAACATGTCATGACTCAGCAGTTTCCAGTGTGATAGAACGCGCTTTCGAACTGATATCAGCCGATAAAGTTCTGTTTAGAAGAATTTTGTCTAGATTTATTGGAGGAATACTGTTATGAAACTTATCCAGTATAAGTAGAAGAAATTTACTTCGCTATCTTACTGATAAGTTATGTACAGGAATGCTGAAGGACATCATAAATATTCTAAATTTAAGATATAGGTTCTATAGTCTAATACACAATCTTTACCATTTTAGTTATAAACTAATGTCAAAAAGGACGAAATAAACAAGTAAACAAATAAATGAATGACTGAATCAATCAATAAATACATCAATGAATAAATTAAATAAATCAATAAACCAATAAACACATCAATAATTCGATAATAAATAAATAAGTAAATAAAAAATAGATAAATAAATAAATATTATATCTACGAAATTTCAACACAAAATTAATTCGGAAATTAAATTTCAAATTTGACTAAACTTATAGTAGAGAAAGATACGTACACCTCCTTAAAAGGCATAGTTTTCAAATTAGGAAAAAAATATTCACATCCGCCCTTAATTATGACTTTTGTTGCTAATTGAATGTATTTTTTTTATTTTATTGCGTTATACTACCATGCTGTATCAACATCTAGGTTATTTAGCGTCTGAATGAAATGAAGGTGATAATGCCGGTGAAATGAGTCCGGGGTCCACCACCGAAAGTTACCCAGCATTTGTCGTATTGGGTTGAGGGAAAACTCCGGAAAAAACCTTAACCAGGTAGCTTGCCCCGACCGGGAATCGAGCCCGCGGCCAGACGCGCTGACCGTTACTCCACAGGTATGGAAGATTGAATGCATATATATATATATATATATATATATATATATATATATATATATATATATATACAGGGACATCATTTTATTTTTACTAACATTTTTAATATTAACCTGGCTATACCTTTAGAGAACCGGAAAACCCGTTCGCTATCCCCTTCCAGAACTGGAGTTCGATGATACTGGCGTAAAACACAAACATATCACTTTACTAGGTATAGGAGGGAAGAAAAGTACTTCATCCATTTACGTAAACTAGGAAATATCGCGATTTTGAGTTCGATAATTTTCATTAGGATTTTTATTGAATCAAAATGCAGTACTGTATTAAGAATGAGTGTTTTTACTCACGAACTGAGCTATCCATGCTAATGTGTTCATTATGTAGTGTATATTATACTGTCTACAGCACATTAGCGTACAATATAGACAATAATGAAGTTCAATTGAAAAATAATCATAAAATGGATATTTAAACACATTTTTGAAGATGGTAGCCATTCATTTCGATAGCCTACAGGCTTCAGTTCTTTTGTGCATATTATCGCACTATAGACTATTGCATCTAATTCCAATTATCAGTTCCGTCCTTCGTACTAGTAACTCATTTTGAAATAATTCTGTACCTACTCTATAAAAGAGTACCTTATGTAATGTAAATTCAATATTCACTTCTGCATAGATAAAATTACTCGGACATGTTATCTACTCTCCGTCCAAGTGGTTATGCCGCAGGATCGTAGAAAGGAGGGAAATCACGTGACAGTAATTACTTAACGATGCCCTTTTATTTAAGTTATTTTAAACAGTTGTATAATATTACGTAAACGTCCAATTCCTAACAGAAATTAATGTTTTCAGAAAAGAGCTAAGACAGCCCTGCTTTTACAGAGGGCCGTGCAGAAGCAGGTGGGGGAAATCGGGATGTGACGTAGGCAAACAGACAGTACCTGTGCGAAAATATGATTCAATATTAAAAGTTCTTTCGTCACTGGAAAACGCGAACATATTTGTGGAACGTACTATACTCAGTAACTCAGTGCTGTTTACTATAAGCGGCCTTGATTCTGTCTGGAAAACAATTGAAACTTCATTAGTAGAAGGGGTGGGAGTGAAGTATATTCAAAAACACAGGTACAATAAAAATTGAAGTAAAAATAAAATTATGTCCCTATATATATTTGGTACCACAGCCTGAGGCGTATTGTACCTAGACTCACAACTCTACTGAACACATGCATACACTCCCTCGATTAATTGGATGATAATTAAGCTTGTAATGTTGATGACCGATAGAATGAATTAAGGTGGTTTCAAGTTTACTATCCGTTCACCAGTCAGTGTTCTAGCATGTGTAAACAGTGTACCTGCTGAATAATAATGACGAAGGTTAAAGGTTCTCAGGCGCAAATTTTTGCAGCGGAATTTGGTGAGTGTTTTGAAGTGAATGACGGGAATATTATATGTAAATTATGTAATACAAACATACGAGGTGACAAGCGATATTATATACAGATACACTGTAGCACAAGGAAACATACAAAACAGCTAAAAAAATTGGCATGCAATAACAAAACAGACACAATACCATGCGATTTCCTTTCAAATAAGCAATCAAAATTTTTCCTGGATTTGTACGAGATGATGGTAGCTACTGACATGCCGTTATCTAAAGTAAACAACATTCACCTTAAACATTTTATAGAAAAAATATACAAATAAAAATCTCCCATGGCCTGTAACATTGCAGCAAGCGTATTTAAAACTACGTTACAATAGAACATTATGTAAAATAAGGCAGATCGTTACAGAAAGTAAAATCTTTGTAATGCTATGTAGTGTATATTTACTTTTAGAGCTGTTCATGTTTGTTTATATTCACCTTGTTACACTCGTAATTGATGGCAGAATCAAGTCAATGTCTTCGTACTAGCTCACGTCCCTTCCCTATGTACCACTCTACAGTCAACATTTTAATCAGCCCCCAACATTACAAGCCTAGTGATAATGTTTTATAATTGTACATATAATTAGAGATTGGTATCAGATTTTGCCTGATCGTAGGAAAATAATATTTCGTTTGTTGTAGATTTAAGAAATGAGCCTTCTAGTACTACTTTTCGTTTTGAAGGAAAGATTATCAACAGTAATCTCTTGAGGTTTTGATTTATCTAGAGAAAATCAAAACTCGAGTGGGGTTTAATTGCCTATTACACGATTAGAAGAAAGTACATAGGCCTAAAGATTAAAAGAAATAAAGTGCTCTAATACAATGAAATATTAATTGACTTACTGAAATTCTGTTTCACTAATGTTAGCTTCACCAAAACGTTTGAACGGAGCCGCCATTTTCAGTTCACTGTATATGCTGTAAACAAATGACTATTGCAAAACAAGTTTTATAGTGCCGTAAAGAATTTTCAGTTTGAAATGTTGGCAAACAAAGAAACAAATGATAAGGAGGTGATAAAAACAAAAGAAAGTACAGTATATAAAGATTAGAATAAATAAAGTACTGTAATACAATAAAATAGATATTAATTGACTTACTAAAATTCTGTTTCACTAACGTTACCTTCACCAAAATGTTTGAACGAAGCCGCAATTTTTAGTGGGCTATCTATGCGGGAAACAAATGACGATCGCAAACCATGTTTTATAGTGCCGTAAAGAATTTGCAGTTTGAAATGTTGGCAAACAAAGAAACAAATGCTAGGAAGTGATAAAATTGTGCGATAAGCAGCAGTGATAGGTTGAAAAAGTCCTTTTGTACAGTTATATTGTTCAAAAGTAGTATGATGTGATAAAAGTGTAATAGTTGCAATAAACAATTCCCGACATAAGAATATCTTAAACTCACGTATCACCAGATCAAGGAGGAATACAACATTGCAGAATCTATATATATAATTTGAACTGGTAGTGGAAATTACTGGAAAACGGCTGAACGGATTTTAATAAATGAACCCTCATTTTGAAGCTTGGGACCCAAAGTTTTTCAGAAAAATAGTAGTTTTCAGTGAAATGTCAATTTTCCTACATCATTTTCCTATTTTCCGAAATCTATCTTTCGTCAGTTTTGAGAACTAATTAATTGCATTTCAGAATAAAACAAAACACACACACTACAATAAACAATAGATTATTAGACGAAGGCCATGACCTACAGGATTGCTGACATAGAGTTCAGATGGTTTAGATTTTCACATTTTAATGCCAATATGTCGATCTTCATTTGTGTAATTTTTTGATAACGTATAAAAAATAATTTACAGGTGTGATTCTGCGGTGTGTAATTTTCTGAGTACAGCTGTGTATTGGATATTAAAATATACAAACTTGAGGTGGTTTGATGACATTATTACTATTAGAAATTATTATAGTTAATGCCATGATGTGATTATTTTACATTAATTATACATATTAATGCTATATTGATGATATGAAAGTGAAACGTTTTGGAGAGAAATATCTTAAATTAGATCTTCATTTCTATAATTTACTATGTGGCGGCTATATACTTAATGGCGGTGTGGTGTAGACATTTATATGCGTCATTCTCCTCAGTACTGGCTCGAGAGAGCGCAAAAATTTCAGTTCCTAAGGAAAGACCATAAGGTATTACCTACTAATGAAATAAGAGGCCTAGAAAATTTTGTAGTCTCCTGATCATTTCAGTAAGATCACTAAGCAGGATAGGATAAAATGATTTTACTCTCTGCATTTCAAACTCTCCATGCAGCAGCTATAGTAAGATGCTATATCTATTGTTCGAAAACATAGCAAACCTGACATTTTTTTAACTTTAGCCTACAATCCACAATGACCTAAAATAACTATTTCTTTACTCCCACATGAAAAACCCACTGATCATCCTGACATTGTTACTTGCGTTTTCGCGTTGAAACTGAAAAATTGAAGGTGGATAGGTTCAAGAAAAAGTATTTGGTATAAAAAACATTCAGAAGGAGTATGTTTCATTATTTACACTGTCACACGTTAAAAGTGTTAAAATTGTTTAAAAAGGTATTTACCTTCGACAGACGGCCCGTTTCGACGCTATTTGTCGTCGTCTTCAGTGTCTCTTGAGACACTTTGTTAAAAACATAAAATTTACACTGTCACACGTTAAAAGTGTTAAAATTGTTTAAAAAGGTATTTACCTTCGACAAATAGCGTCGAAACGGGCCGTCTGTCGAAGGTAAATACCTTTTTAAACAATTTTAACACTTTTAACGTGTGACAGTGTAAATTTTATGTTTTTAACAAAGTGTTAACGAGAACTTTAATCAATGTTTCATTATTATAGAAGCAAATAACTTTCAAGATGTCTGGTATTCTTCATTGAAAATAATTCTGAAAAAATTTTATTTGAACGTCTAATGAACTTAGTTTGCAGCTTGCTGCACAAGCCCCTAGTCTCTATATATTTTCAAACACTTCTCAACTCTTCTAATCAGTGTCTTTCGTGCGCATTTATCTAATATTCTCTTTTCAAACTCGTTGCATTTTGAACATCCTGGCACTTCTGTCAATACAATAGCATGATTTACGAATCTACGTTATTACTTCCATGTTCATTACATAATGAACGACATGCCGCTACAAACAAGAGAATACGAAAAATCGTATGGAAAGCCCATATTAATTCTAGTGCATTCAGTTTTGTAATAGCGTATCTACTTTGCGAGATGAACTATTGACTTTCGTCCTGCGTCCCCCGTCAAATGTAATCTCGACTATAAAAATAATAATTGTACCCCGAAGCCTACAGTTCATACTCTCGTTAACTGCGTAGCTACGGCAAACAGAAACTTTTGTTGTTTTAAACTCCCTGCTCTAACTTCCTACTAATTTTATTTCCCAGTATATCATGCAAGGAAAAACATAGCAGGCGGAGCGCTGTCGTCGGTAAACTGGAATTTTTAACCAGATATTGTATGCATTAATGGTGGGTTGCGTTCTATTCGAATATCACATTTTTATTCAAGTCAATGAAATAAGTAAATATTTTTGTTGTTTAGTGCGGTAATAAATCTTTTTTCCTTTTTCTTGTTACAGTGTAATATTTGTGTAGGCCATCAACTCACGTTCATATAATGTTCTATATGCCATAACACTCAAGAGCTGTATTTTGTAACTTTTTGACATGTAACCCCTATATTCGTCCTGCATTAATAGAGAAAGTGAATGGATTTGGTATAACGTAAATTGCAATGACGTCATTCGACTTAAGTTATATGCGATAACACAGAAATTCCACAATTTGGGACATCTGGCCGAAATCTACGGCTGACCACTAAGATCCAGAATACAAAGCAGAGGTTAAATTAAAAATACAAAATGATTGCGGAGAGAGTACGGAACAATGATAAATTTAAAAATAAAGTACAACTTTATTTCGGAGAAACATGAGATGAAAATACATTGAAGAGTAATGAAATGAAGTAAAAAAATATTACATAGTATTATACAAGTGATTGTGTAAAATGGATAATGAATCTCTCAATACCATTAGACAAATTTTGTTAATGTCCTCATTAGAAAATTTAAGAGAAAGGAGAATGGTTTTGGTTAACTTCAATGAAGTTCCCCTAGCGCCAAAAAGAAGTCCTTTCACTTCCCCTGTATTAATATTCATTTTGTATCTCTCACTGAAGTGAGGAATACATGGGTTGTAAATAGACTTCTTTTCATCGTTAACGTTATTGGCTTGTTGATCATCCTTCTCAAAACGGACAGTGGGATCAAGAATGAGGCTTCTTTGATTCCGGCGATCGATGGCTATAATATCTGCTCTTCTCGTTGACCCATTCTCAGCCAAGCAGTGCACTACTTCGTAAACCTCGCACTTTACCTTCCGAAGAGTGGTTGCGATGGAGTTTTTCATTTTATGGTGGCGATTGTTCCTCAGTAGTTCTCCTTTAGGGCAATAACCCAAAACATGCCCAAGGGTTTCTACTTCGCTGCATCCTGGATGGCGACAGTTTTGATCTTGAAAGGAACGACCTGGCACCGATCGTACTGCTGCGATATTTGTGGACATCTTTATGGCATTAGTCCACTCTGAGGATGATTACCCTCTTCTGTTACTAATCCAAGAGTTGTTTTTTGGATCTTCACTGTAAGTTACCACTCCTTTGTCTTTTTGTGGAAGACGACTCCAATTATTAAACGACCTCCGCCGTGATTCTTCATATTGTAGTTGTAATCCCCTGGTAGAAGGGCGGATAAGGCCTCACGGCCTTATTTTCTCTACCAGGTTAAATAAATAAATAAATAAATAAATTTAGCCTGCTAGATCCCGTAAGGATAAGGGCCTCCTGATTGACAGGTAACCATAGATGGACTGAGAATGACCCACCTCCGGTTCTCAGATGATATATTTTTGGTAGCGAAATCAGCAGCAGGTCTAAAACAGATGCTTGAAGAATTGAACAGGATCAGCAAAGAGGCAGGCTTATCCATTAACGCAGAAAAGACGAAACTAATGACTAACACGCCTGAAGACCGGATCCACTTGAATGGCCAACCACTAGAATATGTGCAAGATTATACCTACCTGGGACAGAACCTGTCCTTCTCCAGCAGTTCAGAGAAAGAAATAAAGAGACGAATCAGTATAGCATGGAAGAAGTTCTGGTCTCTAAAGTTCATACTTACAGACAAATTCCAGAAGCTAAGCGTAAAGGTTGAGACCCTGGAAAAATGCGTATTACCAGTCCTACTGTATGGATGCCAAACCTGGTCCCTAACATCAAAACAGAGGCGTATGCTTCAAACCTGCCAACGCAGTATGGAAAGAAAAATCCTGCAACTTTCTCTTAGGAACAAAGTAAGGAACGAGGAGCTACGCAACCGTACCGGCATGAAAGACGTCCTAAACATCGCAGAAAGCCTGAAGTGGAAATGGGGAGGGCACGCAGTAAGGATGGACCACAGACGATGGACGCACAGACTGACATTGTGGGATCCCAGGATCGGCAGAAGAAGAGTGGGATGCCAGACAACTAGATGGGCAGATTTCTTCAAGAAGAAGACAGGACCACATTGGACGAGCAGTACAAGAGAAAGACAGCTATGGAGAAATCTAGAAGCCACCGTGCTCAGTGTGTAGTGTGGTGCGAATATTACAAGTGCGTATAGTGTTTGTGTACATAGAACACTCCTTAGGATCGGCTCACCTAACGAGTGAAGTCTAAATAAATAAATGCTAATTAAATCTCCAACAGATTCGTTCATCGCAATATTGAATTTCATATCGTTTTGTTTTGTGTTCGGAATTACCGATTCAGTCGTAAATCCTTATAATTTTCTTTCATTCTGTTTATTTAATTGCCTTGTCTTCTTTTCCTTCCTTTTTAGTTCACACTCAATATTTGTAATATATTTTTCTCTACTAGCTGCACTGATCTGTTCCTATGCACAACTTACTGATCTCAGTTGTATTTGAATTTCTGCCGTCTTACAAATGCTTTCTGCAGACATGGAAGGCTGTTGAATTAATGGAGCACTGTTGAAGCCTCCACCTCTGTGATTTACATCGCCGCGCCCCCACAACCACCTCAAAACTCACCCTCATCTCAGAGCACAGGAGCCTTTGCAATCAACACGTAGTCATGCAACAGCGGTTCGCATCCCACCACTCCAAATGTTGCGTGAACTTATCAAAGGATGGATTAACATTTCGCAACCACAGAGAACACTCCGTGGATTTATAATGAAATCACTTCACCTCCACAGCGATTGCTGAATTGATATCTGTGGTAACAATACAATCGCGACAAAGGATTCTCCTGCCTATACAGGGTGGAAGTGAAATAACCCTGCAGATTTGCAGAGCAAATTTGTCATATTGTATGTATGTATGTATGTATGTATGTATGTATGTATGTATGTATGTATGTATGTATGTATGTATGTATGTATGTATGTATGTATGTATTTATTTACACTGCAAGTGGGCATGCACCCGGTGGCAGTGGTATACACAATATAAACAATACACAATAAAATTACAATACACAATACAATTATACAATACACAATAGGCCTACAATTTTATACACAATACAAAAAGAATACACAATATAATTTAACACAATAATAGTAAAACATAAATAAAATACCTAATTTTACATTACAACCTACATTATTATGTATAAGCCCTACATAAGTTTCAATAGTCTTTCACTTTACTCTCATCTCACTCACTGTAGTGGCACTATGACGCATTTCACTGACACTTTAGCACACATTTCACTGACACTATAGAGCACATTTCATTGACGCTATAAATTATCACTGATCGGAACTATTCACTGCACTGTAAAACCATAACTTCACTGACTCACCTCGCTTCACTGATACAATAGTTCAAATAAATGAAATAATTACACCCTTATGCATACTGTACTTATAAACAGAACTACATTTAAACTAAACATTTCTAGTCTAAGACCCTCTTACACGCTATTTTTAAATAATTTACAATTCAAACCAAGGAAGTAACTCGTCAGGCTAAATAAATACATGTCATCTTAAAAAATTAAATGTTAAATGTCGCCTTAATTTTAATTTCAAATATTGAGTGTAACATGGTAGAGATGAGGCTATCAGGCCTTCTCTTCCCCTCTACCAGGGTATCACAACTACAATATCAAAAATATAATTAATACTAAATTTATAATTACAATAAAATCAACATTACTTCATTAATAAAGACTGGACAATATATTATAGAAGTTTCAGTTACTGAAGTACAAGTACATAGAATAATTACTGTATATAGGGATGAAATTACTAAATATTGAAGTATTTTATTCTTCAATATAGGTGAGGTAATAACTGCCTCCCATTGGAGGTAGCCCAGAAGGACTCAGTATACTCTCCTACATGAATTTTGCAATATTAAATGTTTACATAAATTTTGTAGAAAGAAATTTAAAATAAACATATATGAATAGAAAGTGAATAAAAAAAACAGAGTGAATATGATGACTCAGAATTTGGCAATAGCGTTTGAAAACTGAAGTTATGAAGTCAGCAGTAAGTGTCTGTGGTAGTTCAAAAGTCTTCCTGAAGCGTTCAAAGAACTTGGGAATCACACCACGAGCTCCAATAAGAAGACCAATCATCTCAATGTCTTCAAGCTGATATTTTGCTTTGAAGTAATGAACTGTTGGCAGAGAACAGAACAAGTACGGCACTTCATTTAAGGGTAGGTGGTACACCCTATCTCCGCAATGTTAAATTTGCTATCTTTATTTTGGATTTTCTCTAAAACTACCAATCCTAGGGCGATGAAATTTGGTACACTTATACAGGGTGTTTAAAAAATACGGGGCATAATTTCAGGTATGTATTTCCCACATGTAGACAATCAAAATAGTTCATTACAACATGTGTCCGGAAATGCTTCATTTCCGAGTTATGGCCTTCACAACATTGAAATTCACCGGAACGTTTTTCTTTCCGCAGGTCGTTGTCATTACAGAAGATGTTCAAAATGTCCACCTCCTGCTTGAATACAGACCTTACATCGTTGTCTCATTGACCTGCGAACACGATCCCATACTCCAGGAGTATTGCGTATGTTCTCAGAACATGCCATAATTCGATTCCTAAGGGATTCCAAATCAGGCACCGGAGACGAATAAACCAATGATTTTAAATGGCCCCACAAGTAGAAATCGAGAGGGCTCAAATCAGGTGAGCGTGGAGGCCAAGCAATTGGGCCACCTCTACCTATCCATCGATCAGGAGAGTTAAATTTTCCATACTCGCAAATGGAGACGTACAAATGTATTCCGATCTGAACATTGTCGCTGTGGGTACCTCTCCTGGTACAAACGACGAGCCAGCGCAGCATTGCCGTCCGCCTTACCGTACATGAAGTGTATCTCTGCCAGGTCTTGATTTGAATACATGTCGCACAGTCTAACGCCTACACAACACTGAATGTAACCTTCGCCTCGGAATGAACTGTCAGAATGCCCTCTTAATGTCTCCTTTGACGGCAACGATCTGCGGAAAGAAAAACGTTCCGGTGAATTTCAATGTTGTGAAGGCCATAACTCGGAAATGAAGTATTTCCGGACACATGTTGTAATTAACTATTTTGATTGTCTACATGTGGGAAATACATACCTGAAATTATGCCCCGTATTTTTGAAACACTCTGTATATTGATGTTTTCTGTATTGATTGACATTTTTGTAAATACATCGGGACACATACTGTACACATTATATTTTAACCTGCCATAGTGTACCACCTCCCCTTAAAGTGACTCTCTTTGTTCAAACTGGCGAACGTGACAGATGCTTAGTAGATAGATAAGTGGATTTATTCAGCAATATTATACATATACAGATTCACTACCCGATTAGAATTTTCTCTTAAATCTAATGAAGGGGTCTTTCGACCTTACGTACTATACAAAAAAGTCCTACTTCGTAGGTTACACCCCCCTCACGGTGATTAGATCCAACCACTCTCCAAAGTAACACACAGATTAATATGAAAATGACACAAAGAAAAAAACATTATATAATATATCCTAACTTAACATACAAACAGGCATTGAATAGTTACCATGATACCTTCCTCAGTTCGCATCACAAACTTCAACAGCTGAAGTTATAAGCTGTCTCGTCTTCAAGAGGAACAATCCAGTCTTTTGTTCGCATTCTCTATTCCCCATGAGGTCAAGACATGTAAGCGAACCCCTATTCTGACTTAGCATCGAGGGTGGTAGATATTTTCTCCGTATATGTTCTATTTGGTCACACTGGGCTAAAAGGTGTCCCCAGGAATCCTTTTCCCCACACAAAGGACAGACAATTTTATTACCCTTCCATGCCCCCAATCTTAGCCACGCTAAACCTGCTCTGCTGTCTTTGTTACAAGAGTTTATGTAGTCACACCTCCCCCAGTTAAGCAGGAGATCTGATTGTAAATGTAGTGAGGATTTTTCCGAACATTGGAGCTCAATCTCTTGCCTCTCGATATCAATTAAACTCATCTTCATATTACAAATATAACGTTAGGCTACATTACATCATACATGCTCAAACATTGTAATGATACTATTGGAGATAAGCCAATGCGAGTAATAGAAAATTTAAAGGAATCCGTTGTCAATAATGTAGGACTATATACTTTATGATAGTATAAATAGTAAACATAATGTATTCTAGTGTACATTGTGTAAATAATTCAAATTGTAAATATTAGTGTCATTGTTAAAGTGGTCCATATTTCGTTCTCTCCAACTTGATCATATACTGGGTGTTCAGTTCAAAATGTGTCATGGCTCGCTGTATGCCGTCATGTGGCTAGCCGATGAGCCTAGAGAATTCAATCTTTCTAAACTTCCGCAGAGGCGTATTACCTATGTGGCAGAGAAGTTGCCTAGTAAGTACGGAGTTCATTCTGAAGAGTACTTACCGATACGTACTGTAACGCCGGTAGTGGCAGGAATGTGAACTGTTTGGAAACATGTACTGAGGTGAGTTTTTTTACTTACTGTCGGGATATGGGGAGAGGGTTAAGGCGATTACTTACGTATTTGTTGACATTAACTTCGATGGTCAACATGGACACGGGGCATTTGATTTGTATTGTGGGATGTTGCCCACGACTTGGCCTCGCAAAACACAGTTCGAAAGAGGTTATGGTAGTACACAGACTTTGCAGGCCGCCATCTGTTGCTACGACGTTCAAGTTATACCGTACACGTTTTCAAGTTCAGATTGAACGCCA
Source organism: Periplaneta americana (assembly GCF_040183065.1). Classification (NCBI taxonomy): domain Eukaryota; kingdom Metazoa; phylum Arthropoda; class Insecta; order Blattodea; family Blattidae; genus Periplaneta; species Periplaneta americana. The sequence continues at coordinate 152,119,377 of NC_091122.1, forward strand.
TGATTAATAGGCAACTTCTCTGACATAAAAGCTGAAACTCGCTTCAAATCGCGGACTCACAACAGTGACGTCATGACACACTTTGAAATGAACACCCAGTAGAAGTCGCCTAAGCAGTCAGCAAGACCGTCGTCACTTACAAACTGCAGTAATACTGAACTTTGTAGCCTCGTGGGACAAAATACTAGTTATATATGATCAGCCAGTTTTTGTGAGCTGAAAACACAATACCACTTTATCTTGTGCTACGAGAACTGTTATGTTTGTGTTGGAGTTGTGAGGTGCCAGTTCATACAAAAACCACCGCGTGCTTTTGAAAGCTTCAGATTAGAGGCTTACTTAACGCGTGTTGCAAGCTAAGGAATGCAGCCCGTCAAGGTAATTACTTTCAACCAACAACGTTTCGCCAAACTAGATTGATGTTTCGCATCTATTACACGTCGCTGAAGTTTGCACCAAGTGTTGAAGTTTCTATTTCTAAAAGAAGTTGTTTTAACGGTTGCCCACGTGATTTTGAGCATGTCGGAATTTTGGTCTGCATTTGACTCTGAGTTACTATATGACCCCATAATTTGTGATGAACTAATTATGTACACACTACTGTAATAGCTATCCTCTTAAAGTGCATTTTAACAAACGGCTTTCTGTAAACAGAACTTTCCTTGCGTTGTTGGTTCAAAAGTTGTATGTATGTATGTATATATTTATTTTACTGCAAGTGGGCAAACAGCCGGTGGCAGTGGTAAATTAATTACATACAATAATTAAAATTAATACAAAATAAATCAGTTAATACACAATAAACAATTAATACGCAATACAATTAAGACGCAATTTATAATGACAATACACAATAATTACAAAATACACAATAGTTCTTTTTTCTGCTTATCTACAGGTCAGTTTACTACCGACCACGAACGTTTACTCATATGGGGGTAAATTCCTTGATTTGTATTTCTGTTTTATGTATAATTATAATAGTTTCTTAACGTATCTTTTTAATGTACGGTAAATAAATAAATTTTTCTTGAATTACAAAGAATAATAATACATAACATAACCTAATTCATAAGTGAACCTAATTTTCCATTACAATCTACATATACAGAGTGTTTCCGAGGTGGTGTTACAAACTTTCAGGGATGATGGCGAAGGGCAAATCTATAAATCTGAGATAAGGAACCATGGTCCGGAAATGACTGAGACGAAAGTTATAAGCAAAAATAATTGTGTGGAAATGGAATTGTAATTTGGCACCACGTGCCCTCCTTCCCTTAACTTTTGGAACAGTCGTGGAAAAATGATATGGGCCGGATGTCTCCTACGTGGGTACTTGTCCCGATACAATCTGTGAGTTTGTCTACTGTTTCCATTGGCTCATCCGCTGCTTATTCCGCTCTCGTGTACTCCTCCATTTCACTAGGACTGATCGACTGGACACTGCAACTTGTATACATACACTACTGTCTACAGACTTGCATATCAGGATCAACCATGTCCGTTACACATTACGCTATCTGCATTTCTTTAGTGTAGTTTCCTGTCCCCATCCCTCAGACAGCGCACTGAATGGAATACTGTAAGTAGACAACGTAAACAACGTCAGATGAATACAGTATGTGTAAGATGTACAGATAAATACACATAAATAAGGTGTACAGAGAAATAAAATTATTTCATTTCAGTAAATATTATATTAGGCCCTATATTATATTATATTATATTATATTATATTATATTATATTATATTATATTATATTATATTATATTATATTATGTTATGTTATGTTATATTATATTATATTATATTATATTATATTATATTATATTATATTATATTATATTATATTATATTATATTATATTATATTAATTTTATTTTATTTTATGCTCGACCATGCCGAAATGTAATAATTATACACCTAGTAGCAGTCTTTTAATGCATGTCATTAAAGAACATCTATTCCTTAAAGTTCAGGTTTTCGATTATTCTCGGATATGCAATCGAAAGACAACGAGGGAAACGTCACGGAGGCTGGAAATCCAATACTGTCGCAGAAGGTTATGTTCTGTTACTGTAATAATTAGCGTTAATTGTAAATAATATTCAAATAAATTCAATTTGTCATCTCGTTTTTCAATTCTAAATCAATTTCCAGGTTATATCAAAATTAGTTCATGTTACATTACGTCAAGGTCAGTGACATTATTGTTCCTAGGAAAAAATCAATACTTTCGCGTCTGCGCACATCTCACAATTTACGAGGTATTTGCACAAGGTCACTTCCGATCTTCTGTCAGATACAAATAAAATGAATACTTCTGAATAATTTCAAGTTAGAAATATGGTCGAGCATAAAAAGTCGTATGAAACTCGCCTATAATGGTAATTAAGATGCCCGTATGAAAATTATGAAACGAGCGCAAGCGAGTTTCATAAACAAACATCCTCGCGTCTTAATTACTATCATTATAGGCTCGTTGCATACTGTACTAATATTATATTATATTTGATTTTATCTTATTTTAATTTAGGAATTGTTGGAAATCTATCAAGTACAGTATTTTAGTACATTAAGTTCATAGAATGGTATAAAATATCTCTAAGATAAGAATAAATACATATTTTTCAACATTGCCTCGTATATTTCAAAGCCAGAAATTTTTCTCCATCCTGTAAAAATAACTGAAAATGAACTAACAGTTTTTGGAAACAAACCATTCAATATGAAACAAAAGAGCTACGTGTTTTTGTTTTTCGTGTTAGTACGAACTTTGAAAAACGGTTAACAGTTTTTACTCCGACATCTACTTCATATTTATTTGTGAAACATTCACAACAGAATGTTTTGAATGTAGCAAGTTCATAACGGAGTAGCCATAACAACCGAACTTCATCCATTAGTCATGGCCTCTAAATGGAATACACCGACTGTTAACAGCGGAATGACGGCACACGTGAGGACTGCGAAAGTATGATAAAGCTATGTGTTTGCCGTGTTCATTGTCACACATAATTCATAATGTTTGAACCGTCCAAGTTCATCACTCAGCCTTTACACTATAAATTGTAATGTGTACTGTATCTCTAATAAATATCACTTCATCTGACCTTAGAGATAAATTGAGAACCATAAGACTTGCTTCATATCTCCTGGATACAGGCAGATATTCTACAGGGTAGAATGAAGGTATAATGTTGAAATTTTAATAGGTATTCTTTGTGGATTACAATGAATATTTATCCTTAAATGTATATTTTCTTGTTATTCGTCATCATCATCATCGTATTGTGTTCTCGAAAATAAATTAATTCTTTTATAATAGCTGATGCATTATCTAGTAAATTTATATTGCTCGTGTTGTCATGTGTCGTAAGTTCTATTCTTAATATGCCTCTAAATTTATAATTTAAATTTAAATTTATTAATTGTAATAGAGGGTTTGGAATTGAACGGGTTACATCAGCTTCTTGTCTATGCGGATGACGTGAATATTTTGGGAGAAAATCCACAAACGATTAGGGAAAACGCGGAAATTCTACTTGAAGCAAGTAAAGCGATAGGGTTGGAAGTAAATCCCGAACAAACTAAGTATATGATTATGTCTCGTGATCAGAATATTGTACGAAATGGAACTATAAAAGTTGGAGCTTTATCCTTCGAAGAGGTGGACAAATTCAAATATCTTGGAGCAACAGTAACAAATTTAAATGACACTCGGGAGGATATTAAACACATATTAAATATGGGAAATGCCTGTTATTATTCGGTTGAGAAGCTTTTATCATCCAGTCTGCTGTCAAAAAATCTTAAAGTTAGAATTTATAAAACAGTTATATTACCGGTTGTTCTATATGGCTGTGAAACTTGGACTCTCACTTTGAGAGGGGAACAGAGATTAAGGGTGTTTGAGAATAAGGTGCTTAGGAAAATATTTGGGGCTGAGAGGGAAGAAGTTAAAGGAGAATGGAGAAAGTTACACAACGCAGAGCTGCACGCATTGTATCCTTCACCTCAGATAATTAGGAACATTAAATCCAGACGTTTGAGATGGGCAGGGCATGTAGCACGTATGGGCGAATACTGAAATGCATATAGAGTGTTAGTTGGGAGGCCAGAGGGGAAGAGACCTTTGGGGAGGCAGAAATGTACATGGGAAGATAATATTAAAATGGATTTGAGGGAAGTGGGATATGATGGTAGAGACTGGATTAATCTTGCTCATGATAGGGACCAATGGCAGGCTTATGTAAGGGCGGCAATGAACCTCCAGGTTCCTTAAAAGCCAGTAAGTAATTGTAAAACTAACATTAAAATTTACTAAAATTATACGTGATTGATTAAATGGCTAACTTGTGTTAATTATATAAGCAAGTGTGGCTTATAGCTGTTTCGGTGTTTACATGACACCATCATCAGAGCCTTCTAGATCTCGGCGACATCTCGACATCGCTGCCTGTTGTGGGGGTGCGTTTGTGTGATGAAAAGTGGAGTCAAGTAGTGTGTGTGTTCTGAAATTGATCTGTGTGTTGAGAATTTGATTAGGCTGTGTTTTAGTGTGTTTGTATATTTCATATTTATTTAAATTTAATTTATTTAAATTTAATTTATTAAATTTAAATTTATTTAAATTAATTTATTTAAATTTAAATATACAGAATAAAGAATATAATTACAAACAAACAAGAGAAATAGAAATAAAATAATACAAACAATATAAAACAGTAGATACAGTAGTATTAACAAAATTCGAGACCGAATGAGCAGCGCTCGTTTTCGGTCGCAGTTCAGATATAATATTAATAGGCCTATAAGAGAATATAAAATAAAATAAAATAGGAAATATAATTAAAATTACAGTTACAGAAATTATATAATACAATATTAATATAAGATAAATATAGAAAATAATAAATTATTTACTTATTTATTTAGAATATTAATGTGCGAAACAACAGCACAAGGCCAATAATAATAATAATAATAATAATAATAATAATAATAATAATAATAATAATAATAATAATAAGTAAAATAAAATAGGAACTAAAATTTAAATTACAGCGACAATGGAATTATATAATATAATATTAACACTAGAGAAGAATAATATCGCACGTGAAAAGTAGGACTTTATGTATATATATATATATATATATATATATATATATATATATATATATATATATTTTTTTTTTTTTTTTCAAAATTATAGAATAGAAATATAATATAAGTTGATTAATTCATACACATAGGCTATAAATTTATTTAACCAAATTGAACACGTTTCTAATTTTCTTGCTATATGTTAGTGGGTTACATGTTAGAAGTTCTGGGTGTAATTTAGTTAAAGCATTGTACAACCGAGGGCCAAAATTAATGCTATGCTTTAGACCAGCAGATGTGAGACATTTAGGTTCTACTAATGTTAAATTAATATTTCGTCTTGTGTCATAATGTATGTGTCTGTAATACAAACTGATTACGATTTTTATGATAAAATTTTAACAGCGTATACTTATATTGTTCTAGTATGTTAGTATGTTGGTTTTTTGGTTGTATGTATAGGATTTCCATGTCTGTATTTATGTTATTGTATGTATGGTTAGCATTAGTTATGTGTTCGGCATATGTAGATGTATTGTGTCCTCTGGTTATTGCTTTAATAAGAACACAACTGAGGGGCTTAGAACAAAAAGCAGGTAAGTGCGTGTTGTGATAGCCCAAAAGGATGTTTCTTTGGGATAAAATCAGGTAAGGGATCACACTGTGCAGTGCTGCTATATGGGGATCATTTCACCAAACTAGTGTATAATATTCCATTGCATGTAGAACTTTAATTGTAATTTCCTCTGTCACTTACCTGCTTTTTGTTCTAAGCCCCTCAACTCATACTCATACTCGATGCGAGAAGAAACGTATTCAGCGTCAGTAATAGGAGAAGTTGCAATGAAATTAATTTTCTTATAAAAGTTGAGATTGCTGCCATATGAAAAATATTATGAGAACGTAAAAATATAGCATTATATAACACAATATTTAAGTATTAAATAGTACCTCAAGATTTAAATAAATTCTCCTACAGTGGATCTCGACACACACAAAAATTGAAGACAGGGAAAAAGATCGTAAAATAAAGCCAAGAGAACTGCAGCACGGTTCTAAGTTGTGAGGAAAACATTCACCAATTGAGGAGGAGACAAACAGCACCTGAGAAACACCGAAGTAATAACTTCCAGTAGCAGGAAACCTTTTAAAACATTCATAAAGAATTCAGAGGAAATCACCAGACATACGAGTATGAAAAGGCTAAAAGCAGTAGATGGAATAAAAATCTTTCCGTCTTGCTTGTCAGATTGTATATTAGCTCGAGAAATAATTTCTGAGATTTTATCAAAAGAATGGAAGGAAATATTACACCGTGCAGCATGATTTTCTATAGATTGAAAATAAATAGCGTTTCTTATCGACTTTTCTGTGCTGATTACGAAAATGTACAGGGTGGTTATAATTAAACTGACGGTGTTCAGCGTAGCACAGCACGGACTCCAATGATCGTAGGAGTGTGAAACCTCGTAGATATGCTAATTAACCAATGCGCTCGTGAATTATGCCAAAATAATTAGTTCCTTTCGTTGACTTCGGTAAAGCTTTTGATTGTGTAGAACGATTCATATATTAAAAATAATGTACAATAAAGGTTACCCTCCACATTTTGATAGAAATAATAAAATGCCTCTACACAGATACAAAGATAATAATACACACAGGCGCATCGAAAATAGAAGAAATAACAATAAATCAAGGACTCATATAAGATTGTAAGCCTATCACCTAGTCTCTTTAACGTATATCTAGATGACTTAATTAAAGAATGGAAAATGGAGGTGAATCAAGGTATAAGGATTAGTAAAGATACATTTTTAAATGTTCTAATGTTTGCCGTTGACGTAATATTAATACAAGACAGTGAAGAAAAATTACAATATGCAATTCACAAACTACACTTACTAGGAAAAGAAAACTATAATTTGAGCATATCAACTCATAAAACTAAAGTTATGGCCCACAGTGGTAAATTTCCAATTCGTACAAAAATAATAGTTGATAATAAGCCCATAGAACAAGTATCTCATTTTGATTATTTAGGTTGTAATATAACTTATGATGTAGATAGAGATATTGACAACAAAATAAGCAAATTCCAGTGGATATGCGGAGCAATAAATAGAACACTAAAAAATAAAACTAGAAAAGAAACAAAACTAAAGTTCTACAAAACTATGGCAGTACCCGTGTTGACATGTGGAAGCGAATCATGGATAATTAAAAAACGAGATAAAAGTAAATTACAGGCTGCAGAGATGAGGTTTCTTCGCAGAGTAAAGGGATGTACAAGAAGAGATCTGATAAGAAATGAGGATATCCGTAAAGAATTAAATATATACAACATAAACGAAAAAGTTGAATATTATAAAGAAAAGTGGAAAGAACACCTGCCTCGAATGGATAACGAAAGAATTCCAGCACTGACACAACAGTACCAACCTAAAGGCAAAAGAGATGCCGGACGTCCTAGGAAGAGGTGGAACTGAATAAAATGAGAAGACGGAACAGGCACTACGCCTAAACCATGAAGTGAAGATGATGATGATGATGATGATGATGATGATGATGATGATGATGATGATGATGATGATGATGATGAATAATTAGTTCCAAGTCGCACAAACCATTTTTTTTTTGCTAAAAATTTCACAGTCTCTTGTCGAACACATGATATATTCAACGCAGATTTTTTTTATTTTATTGGGTTATTTTACGACGCTGTATCAACATCTAGGTTATTTAGCGTCTGAATGATATGAAGGTGATAATGCCGATGAAATGAGTCCGGGGTCCAGCACCGAAAGTTACCCAGCATTTGCTCGTATTGGGTTGAGGGAAAATCCCGGAGAAAACCTCAACCAGGTAACTTGCCCCGACCGGGATTCGAACCCGGGCCACCTGGTTTCGCAGCCAGACGCGCTGACCGTTACTCCACAGGTGTGGACTCAACGCAGATGAAACTGGCTTGTCTTACAATACGATCCCAGATAAGACACTGAAATTTAATTGTGAACAGACGAGAGGCTATCTAAGGAGTGGCCTGCTTTGTGTGTAGGTTGCAATCTGTGAGTTTGCTGAAGTTGAGGATCAGTGACAGGTTAGGTTTGGTTTGTTCAGCTATTGATATGCCTTATATATATGCTTTTTGGTAGTTAGATGGATGGATAGTGATTCGCTAACTCGCGTAATGCAAAGTGATAGTGGTACCACTGGGTTTTGTCATTAAAGTCATTATTGTCTGAGAAAATTATCCCTTGGGTATACAAGAAACGAAGGTATTTGGGATGAATTTGCAGCCAATTGGCTATGTTTTCTTTTGCGACACCTTCCCAGCGATGCTTGCCTTGACTGTTTAACAGACATACTGATTTGAAATCTGCAATCTAACTGAAAACAAGAGTTTGAAAATAAGCGTTACGTTGTTGTCAGAAATCCCCAAACACGTAACAAACAAAAATCAACATTGGACGTTATACCCGATAAATTTCTCCAAAAATGTGATAAAAATACGTCGTTTTATCCATACCGTAAAATGAGGTAACTTTGCACTATTTCAGTTAAAAATTTGTTTCCAGTCTGTATGTAGTCTTTGAAGGTCTAATTTTGAGATGGGTATTTATTTTATACGTTCTAGGGATATGCGGGAATGTATTTAGCCAGTCATATCTTCGACAATAAATGTCTTTTGAAATTTATAATCTACTAAAAATTGGTGCAAAGTTACTCGTAGTTGGGGTTGTACCATACACGTGTTAAACAATGAAAATATAATGTATCAGGAACAGAAAAAATGGAAACACAGATTCAAAAACTGCTATAAATAGTAACACGGACAAAACTTTTTGAAAAACTACACAAAATTTCAATATAATTGATCACTTTCTTCTAAAATGTTGCTTCAAAAATATTTTCAGTTCTTTCGAATAATAAGTCGAGATAACAGCACGTGAATAACTGTAAAAAATTATACGTATTATTTTGTGTCAAGTTCTGGAATGGAATATAAGAAAGCCCTTTTTATACTTTCTTGAGTGGATTTACTCTCCCAATTATATCCTCCCATTCATATTCCATAATATTTTCTCTTTCAGTTCATTTGCAGGATTTGAATGATTCTGTCACTGCCTTGATGACAACACTGTTTTTATTTCTTGGTACCTGTCCAAGCCGAACCAATTGCTGACATCTTTTGGAGCACTTCATTTGGAACTTTGTCCCTCAGTGATAAGCCTAGTATCCTTGGCATATTTGGAGATTGTTACCTTGGCAGTGAGAGACCATGTATGACTTTAATATGTAATAAAAAGAGAAACAAATTCAAGTAATTTAGCTGTAACACAAAGTGTGAATTATAGTAAGCGTTTTTAAACTTCATGGAAGGTCCTGAAATGAAAATAATGCAATTAAATTTTAAAAAATCTTGGTTTGTGTTATGGTGCAAATTTACCCCAATTTAGCCTCAAATTCACCTTGATTATAAAAATATTCTGTAACGCCATCTGCCGACAAAACACCTGCACAAGCGACTCTAGAAACTCTAAATGGATGAATAAGGAACAGATACACGTATAACTTAGCTTGAGATTGTGTACACCATCTGTGATGAAAGGTAATTAATTTGATCTATATTTCAATCAATTATGCACACATTCTGTTGTTAAGATAGAAGAAATACCATAAACAAATTCTGTGACCACGAACAGTGGAAAAATACTGTACACATATTCCATCTATTCGTGGAAGTGATGAACAGATAAATTTGGATCATATAAACATCCTTAGATCTATATAAAAAGTTTTTCATAGATGGTGCAGTCCACATCTGTGGAGTAAGGGTTAGCGCGTCTAGCCGCGAAACCAGGTGGCCCGGGTTCGATTCCCGGTCTGGTCAAGTTACCTGGTTGAGGTTTTTCCCGGGGTTTTCCCTCAACCCAATATGAGCAAATGCTGGGTAACTTTCGGTGTTGGACCCCGGACTCATTTCACCGGCATTATCACCTTCATCTCATTCAGACGCTAAATAACCTAAGCTGTTGATAAAGCGTCGTAAAATAACCTACTAAAATAAAAAAATAAAATAGATAGTGCAAAGTTACCCCTGCAGGTGCAAAGTTGCCCCATTTTACGGTACGTCGTAATAAGCGATGTCGTACTAAGCGATTTTTATATACAGTGTTTGTATAGAATTTAGACAGGACCGTTAGATTCCGCCGTTATAGCCAATACGTCGTTAAAAACGACGATTTAGACTGTATATCCTATTCGATTGCAGAATATTTCAACTACATTATATTTTTCTCCAACAGTAAGCTAAAATGAACTGATATTCTCTTAAAACAATAGGGATATCTTATGCAAAGTTTTACCGTTAGATGGCAGGAGCGTTCCATGCGGCGCAACATGTTGTAGGGCTATATTATGTCATATGCTACAGTTGATTACGTTTTCTTACTTGTTGGTTTTCTGTGCGTGTCAAAATTATATTTATAATTATTTTGTATAACCTAGGATAATTTCATATATTCAGTATTTCCTTACTTCATAATTTAATTTAATTTACAATAAATAATAGCGCAAACCTGTATAATATTGAGCGATTCCTCTTAAGAAATGGGTGGGGAAATCTGCAGTATGCACAATATACTGTAGATACGAGTAAATTGAATGTTCATTAACCTAAATGAGAACTCTGAGAACGAGATGCATGAATAAGAAAATAGGAACTTTGTCGAAGGTGAATCTCGTCTCTTTAATCATAAGTATTTAAGTACCGTACACTAAAAACAGGATATGCAGCCACCAATGTGTTTTTTTTTATAGGGAAGGGACTATCGAGATTTAATTCCTCGTATTTTTTCTATAGTTGCAGAGAGATCAAGTGCAATGTTTGATAGGATGATATAATATGATCGCAGTAGTATGACGATTATTATTCGTGCGTTTTGTAGGTTATGGACATGGAGTTTTGAATACTACGTAGTATTATTTTGAAAATTTGAATTTACAACATGGTTTTAATAATTAGTCTAGAGTACATTAAAAACATTATTCACAAAATGGATTTCACTACGGATCGTCCTGGATAATAAACGTCACACTTTATCGAGAGTTTACTGCAGGCGTAAACTTCGAGACTCCCACAACTACTCCATATAATTTAAGGCATCTAAGCTAAATAGCTCGATGTCGAGGTTGCATATGTTTTTATTAATTTTTCTTTCCCCTCTTCCAAAATGAAACTGTAGCAGTAATTCCTTACTTGAAGTAGATACTTTTGTTTAATAGCTAGCACTTTCGAAGCGCAATTTAATTAGTTCTATTTTTTAAGGTTTAAACTATATATTATTCAGAATATTTCGGGACCTGGATGAAGATAAAAAGCTTTCCCTGGTTTTTACATATAGGAACATAATAAAAATTTGGCATTTTGAGTTGTTTTTAAGAGTATTTAATATACTAATACACTACGTATATCCTCAATGTTTATATACTGAAAAACAAATGCACACGCAAAGCGCATCCCTCAAAGTACACGTGCGCTATCTGTTGGTGCTAGTTCAGGATATCCCCACAGTCTACTATATACAGTCGCGAAGCTCAATATGTAGTAAAAATGCAAACATGGGTAGTTGCCCACCACTAGGATCGCTACTATCGCCTCCTCATCGCAGATCTCTCTCCTAGTAGACGACAAAATATGTTACACTTTCGTTGTGTTCTTTTGGAAATATTAACACCTTCCTTCCATTATTGAAATATTAAATGCATAAAGTTAATTTATTATTTTAATGAAATATATTACATTCCACCATAAACTCGAAGATACCTGCAAGAAATAGGTTAATATTATTTTTGTTTGTGCAAAACGAACTGAAATTTACTATAATCACTTCACTCATTCAAGATTATAGCGATAATTAACTATGAAACCAATAAATACTAATTTTCATTTCCCTTTACAACAATAATAATGGAAATATGAATTAATGGAGTAACTTACGTGTACCGGTACTTGTAGTGTAGGCTTACGTAGTTAACAAAGTGGGATGAGGTTAAGCAATAATAATCACACCAGAATTGGAAATAAAACGTGATCAATAAATTTTATTGTAACAGACTTTTTCTACGTCTCTAGTAAAGTAACAAATAAAAATAACAACAAATTAACAGCTATAATTAAAAACATCCTTTGAAAAAAAAAGTAGGCCTAAGCAATAATAATCCTACCAGAATTGAAAATAAAACGTGATCAATAAATTTCATTAAAACAAACTTAATTTTTCTACGTCTCTAGTAAAATATAATTATTCCAATTATTGTATTTTAGCCATTAACATTTTCATTACAACCAATAACGAACATTTCACAAGCATCAATGTGAAATACGCAACGAGCTAGCACTCGATGGAAATACGACACAGTCCAAAGTCGACCGTGGACAGTCTATTGTTTCTAGTTGCTAACCGCTTGGAGCGCTTTATCACGAGATTTGCAAAAAATCACCTCTAGCTTGGCAACTGTATATAGTAGACTGTAATATCCGTATTGCTATTTCTTTTGTATTACTTACCATATTTTCATCACTTATCGCACCTGCAGTCCGCTTCCTGTAAGGACAAATTCTCACCGAATTCAATAATAATGAGAACCTTCACGAGTATTTGCTACCCATATGGTTTTTGGTTCACTGCATCTGCTACAGTTTTCCTCGCAACTCTTAATCCATTGCTTCTCATCACCTCTGTATTATCCCTCTCGTTGTTTCCCAGTACAAACTCAAACAATGTATTGAAATTTATTCACCATCCCATCCATATAATCGCCTTTTCACTTCCCAATGTAACCTATACCAAGCCACACGGTCGGGACTTTTGACCATTCATTCGAGTTCAAAAACAGAGAGCGAAAGAGGAAGTTGTGTTTTACATACTCGTTTCACTATCCGGTCGAGCAGAATTGAACTCGATATCTCTAAATTCATGCTTCGGAGAGCGTTACCGTGTGGAGTATGGTTAACTGCATACGATCCGCATCTACTCAAAATATCAGAACTTCCATGGCCCGGAACCACGTGGCCAGCCATCCGCGAAGAATGCTTGCAACCTGTCTTTGTAGTCAGACACACGCAGCTGAACAACACTCCAGCTCACAATGAAAGCTGCCGTAAGCTGTGCACTTCGTTGGAGAATGTTATTGCCTTGGGTGACAGACATTTGGTAGCAAAATACAGCGACTGCTTGCTTGTTCATTTTAACCGTTGGCGAGAAAAGCTCATTCTCACTTATAAAACGTCGCGTTACATATTTATAATTTTCTCTCTTATCTACATCATAATTGTAATAATAATAATAATAATAATAATAATAATAATAATAATAATAATAATAATAATAATAATAATAGTAATAATAATAATCATGAATAATTTCGAGGGAAAAATTGTTCCGGAACCGGGTATCGAACCCGGGACCTTTGGTTTAACGTACCAATTGGATCGGTGTCGGTTAGAGTTCCCGAGTAGCTCAGTGGTAGAGCGTTGGTACGTTAAACCAAAGGTCCCGGGTTCGATACCCGGCTCCGGAACAATTTTTCCCTCGAAATTATTCAAATCAACTTTACAGAGAGTTATACCTGAAATCTTGATTTGAATAATCATCATCATCATAATACTTACTCCAACAACACCAGCAAAATGTTATTTTCAACAGTAATCTAACTAGAGATTTTGATTTATCTAGAGAAAATCAAAACTCGAGTGGGATTTAATTGACTATTACACGATTAGAAGAATAGTACATTATGCAACGAGCCTATAATGATAGTAATTAAGAATCGAGTATGGATATTTATGAAACGAGCGCAAGCGAGTTTCATAATTTCATACGAGCTTCTTAATTACCATTATAGGCGAGTTTCATACGACTTTTTATGCTCGACCATATTTCTAACTTGAAATTACCGGTATTCAGATGTATACATTTTATTTGTATCTGACAAGATCGGAAGTGACCTTGTTCTAGGTCGCGAATTGTGAGATGTGCGCAGACGCGAAAGTATTGATTTTTTCCGAGGAATAATAATGTCATTGACCTTGACGTAGTCCCGTTAAACTTGATAATATTATAATATTATAACCTTGATTATTGAATTCGACATTGAAAAACGAGATGAGAAATTGAATTTATTTGAATATTATTTGCAATTAACGCTAATTATTATAGTAACAGAATATAACCTTCTGCGACAGTATTGGATTTCCAGCCTCCGTGACTTTTCGCTAATTCTCTTTCGATTGCATATATCCGAGAATAATCGATACTTGCGGTTATATAACGGTACAAAGCTGACTTGTCATTGGTTGAACACATGTAAGCTGAGTTATCATTGGCTGAAGACCTGTACTTTAATGACATGCATTAAAGGGCTGCTACCAGGTGTATAATTAGTACATTTCGGCATGGTCGAGCATAAAGTATATAAAGATTAGAAGTAACGAAGTACTCCAAAACAATAAAATATTAATTGACTTACGAAAATAGGCCTACAACTGTCTTCAAATGTATTATTGTACCATCTCAACATTACAAATATTACGCTTGATGCATGCTAGATGGCAGTAGTGAGTTATGATTACAAACAATGCCTTCTCGTCGAGAAGTTCTCGATCTATATCACGATGGCCGTGTTACTAGTCAAGAAGGCGTTGTTGATTCAGTTTCATTGTTATTGAAACAGTTGCATTCCACTTCAGTTGTTGATTCAGTTTCATTGTTATTAAAACAGTTGCATTCCACTTCAATTATCCGAATCCCAGTAATCAACGTCACTTGACAGATGATTTTCAATAAATGTTAATATTAAACAATCTCTGATACGTGACTGTCCATAATAGGATATAGCAGAAGCTATAACATAACCTAAATAATGTACACAAGTGTTAGAAAAGTTTTAATTAACGACGATGACATAAAAAATAAACATGAATAATTTTAAAAGGAATAATTATTGCATGTACAGTTTTCAAATTTGAATGTGGTTGGTGGTTCAATTGATGTTATATTGGACGTGTGCGTAATAGAAGTGGAACTCGTTGATGTAGGCCTACATGGTGTATTCAATTTATTCAAGGTTTCCGAATGGTGCTCTTCATTTATTTGTAAATAGGATTTCAGAAGATGCATAGGTATGATCAGTGATTTTTATTAATTCTTGTTCTAGAAAGCCAATGCGAGTCATATTTGAAACTGCTGTGCATCAACTGGAGTGGTTTGTAATTTTCTATTTTTTTTTTTTTTTTTTTGACGTCCAAACCAACGCAGTTTCAAATGTTGGCAAACAAAGAAACAAATGCTAGGGACGCGATAAAATTAAACAAATGCTAGGGACGCGATAAAATTGTGCGATAAGCAGCCATGATTGGTTGAAATACGTCCTTTCGTACCATTTTATTGGTCAAAAGTAGTATGACGTAGTAAAAGCGTAATATTCAGTATAACCACTATTCACTCTCTCATTTTACTCTTCAGTATTCTTCAAACCTCTAACCCTTAGCTTCTCGTTTTCAACATTTGTCCTCATATCACGAAATAGATACTCGCTCACAACACCATATCACACTCTCCATTCCTAAACATAGAACATCCTTCTACTCATCATCTTTCACCGTTTCTGCAGCTCATCTCTGGAACTCTCTACCACAACATGTCAGAGACTGTCGGACATTGTCAAAAATAAATTAAAATTGCACTTTTTGAATTAGATTTCTTTCAGTTATAAGCCCTTTTCTCTGCCATAGTTTTGTAAAAATATAGGCTATATATTTCTTTTTCCTTCCTTTCCCCTTTTTGTTCTCTTTATCAGCCGATGAATTTATTATCATAGCCTTTTTATCGTGAATTTTCTTTAATTTTCGTATTTCTTTTCTTTTTTATTATTATTTTATTACATTCCAGTTTGATATATTCTTCCTTACATTTTTCCATATTAACCATTTGTACTAAATGAGTTGCTTTCACCATATTCCAATGTATTTTACTTTCTTTTTTCTTATTATGGTATTATTTTCATGTTATTTAGTGTCGATTTTATTATGCTATTATTATTATTATTATTATTATTATTATTATTATTATTATTATTATTATTATTTGTAATATGTTAGTATTCTGTTCTTTAACTTTTTGTTAAATTTTAACTGCTTGTATACTTTGTGACCTGGTAGAGTGTAAGAGAAGGACCTATGGCCTTAACTCTGCCAGAATAAATAAAGAACTATTATTATTATTATTATTATTATTATTATTATTATTATTATTCTCCACCTTTAACACTAGCACCCCATCAGAATTATTCCTACAATAAAAACTATTATTCTCAGCAAGATCACATTTCCGCCAAATACTTAATCACCTACCCCAGCGGTCATCAGCACAGAGCACCCTGGGTCTAGCGTCTCTTATCCGCGGAGAACGCACTGCACTATGGTGCACTCGTAGCTGCTAGCAGGTATGCTCTCTACCTCTTCCTGTTGCACGACGGTGCACACGGGACCTCTCAGCTTACCGTTAAAAGATATTTCCTGTATAGCGTCACTTATGGAAGAGTGTCCTTAAACTTCTGCTAGGGGCTGTATTTTTTATAATGAGAATGAAATATCAGTACCGGCGTTTCCATTTGCTAGAAACATTGTGTAAACATCAGATCCCAGTCTTATCTGACAGACAGAACTTTCTGTCGGTTCGTTCGATATCTGTGTGCAGTTCTATTAGATCAGGGCCGGGCATGAGAGCGGCTCAGTCTAGTCTGCCAGAGCTGCTCTCGCTCCGCAAGGCACTTCAATTCCAAGCCAGAGCAGTGGCGGACTCGCATTACAGCTAGGCCTATCTTCCCTGAATTAATGTAACAAGAGCCACGGTTGTTCTAGTCATTCAGTCTGTCAGTACATAATAGTTTATAAGGATATTACATCAATCCATTGTAAAGTACAGAATTTATAACACTCTTATTAATTTAATGAAATAAACTTCGCTCTATGCACACACACCAATCATTAGGCTTATTTACATAACCCATACGCACATACTGCAATCTCCTCACCACAGTTCTACGAGAAGGCGTATGGTTTCCACTTCCCCTACTTGCTGTGGACAGAGTTCATATGCCAATATAATTAAACATCGCTTGATGAATTCACCTTCGTTGAATGTTTTCAATTCCTTTGCAATTTCGTGGCAAATTTTGTAGCTAATTCTCATGGCCGATTCACTAAGTGCATTATTGTCATCCTGTTAATACATAATATAATATAATATAATATAATATAATATAATATAATATAATATAATATAATATAATATAATATAATATAATATAATATAATATAATATAATATAATATAATATATGATATGATATGATATATGATATAATATAATATATAATATAATATAATATAATATAATATAATGTGATGCGATGCGATATATGATATGATATGATATGATATGATATATGTTATATGATACGATATAAGATATGACATGACCATAAATTAATACAACTTAAAGAAAATATTTCTCAGATACATTATATTAGAGTATCTACTCGATATTTATATTGCATTATAAGTTATTATAGTACATTTAGTAATATATAATTTTAAATTATAAAAATATTATGATATATCATAGTATAGTATATTACAGTTCATGATATATAATATTATATATTATATATCATAATACTTGTATAATTTAAAATTATATATTACTAAGTATATAACAACTTATAATGCACTGCAATTATCAAATAGATACTCTAATATAATGTACCTGAGAAACATTTTCTTTAAGTTGTATTAATTTACGGCGTTCATTACCAACATATTTGTCATATTCAGTAGCATGTTATAAAGAATAATGTCGTTGGATATTGAACCTCTTAATCAGTTGGAGTGTTTTATGCCAAATTAAACACTTTGCTAATCCACTGCTCTCTACCAAAAAGAACTCCTCCTCCCATGATACATTAAAAGCATTGGGAGTAGCGGGACGCTTTAGTGTATGAGCGGAAGCTCCGTCTTCAAAGTTCGCCTTCATACTGCAGAGTCACCACTGCACAGACACTGAATGACGTACAGTATGCATACGTCACAGCGCTCGGAAGAACCGCTCTTTAAAGCACACAGCGCTCATTTCTCAAAATCACGTAATGTGCCCAGCCCTGTATTAGATAGATGGCAGAAAGGGAGAGTAGACGGTGCTAGGAGATAGATGGATTGTGGGCCGTAATAGAAACAATGTCCGTGGTGTGCGGCTACGCGGTTTTGGAGCACGGCTGAGTGAGCTCTGCCTCCAATTTACTGACGTCAGTTATTACGGGGTAATGCCCTTAAAATGCGAGTTTCAATGTGGCCAACCGCACTCACAATCCTAGTTCATCAGATCCTGACAACTCGTTCACTTCCAATAAGCTTTCAGCACAAATGCGTTTTATTTTGCTTCCAGTAATCAATAAAGTCAAGCCTCGAAATGTTGTTGAACTGTTGTGCTGCAAGTGTGGTGAAATGCAGTAATGCTTAGGCAAGGTGACCAGATTTTTAACAATAGGAGGACCAGGACTTCCAAACTACCTAGTACGACCAGCACCGGTCATTTTGACCCGCACGTTTTATCGTCAGTTTTTCTCTCATTAGAAACTTTCATTTTTATATAATATTTTCCTACAGACTTCGTGACTGTAATTAAAGATTTGAGAGTTAATTTGAGACCAGTATACACTCTTCTTCTAAAAAATTATGTTATGGTTACAGTCTTACTAATAAACCGTGTATAGTTTTATACGAGACTTATGCAAAATTGAGACAGAAAACATTACTAATAAACCAAGCATAAACGATGGATGTATAAACAGCCTGTAACTATACATGGGAATTGCTTTGCAGTAGTTATATACACAAAACCCCTTGTTTAAGTGTTGTATGTAGAGAGAAAATGGCCGCCCCTCTAACAGCTGTTCATATGGACTGTCATTTTGTGATGATGGTTGCCTTGTAACCACAGAAGAACGAACCAAAGAGCATAGAATAATTAGAATAATATTGCTGTAGCTTATACTCTTTGACCAAAATATAGTGTGGTAATCGATCAAAGTCAGTTGTACTATCGATACTTAACATGGCACACTAGTGCGCTCTACCGAATGCAATAGAGAACCTCAGATATTCTATTATCTTTCGTAATGAAGTAATGACGAAACTATGACGTAGCTGTGTAACAGTTACACTGTTATACACGACGTATGTAATGATTATTAGTAAGGAATTTACACATGATTTATAAACGAGCTACTCATTGTATAAGTATAAGACAGTTAAACGTCTGTATATAGAGTTTTTATTAGTAAGAAGTATATGAAAAAAATATATATTTTATTACCTTTGTATAACTACTAATATAATATTAATTCTAATATTTTTCAGATGCAATTCTGTTCTTAACATTAGTATATTATTTTGTTTTATTGAGGACTTACTTGTCAATAAGTTTATTACGTACAATATATTTAACTTTATTTCAATCGGTAATTATGTATGGAATTATAGGATGGGGTAGCTCATTTAAATACAATTTTAATCCACTTCATTTATTACAGAAGAAAATAATTAAGTCCACACCTGTGGAGTAATGGTCAGCGCGTTTGACCGCGAAACCAGGTGGCCCGGGTTCGAATCCCGGTTGGGGCAAGTTACCTGGTTGAGGTTTTTTCCGGGGCTTTCCCTCAACCCAATACGAGCAAATGCTGGGTAACTTTCGGTGCTGGACCCCGGACTCATTTCACCAGCATTATCACCTTCATATCATTCAGACGCTAAATAACCTAGATGTTGATACAGCGTCGTAAAATAACCCAATAAGAAAAAAAGAAAATAATTAAAATATGTCTTCATAAACCTATTGATTTTCCATCTCAAAATTTGTTTTCAGACTTTAATGTACTTAACATAAGACAAATTTATTATATTGTATTAATAAAATGGATACATAAAAATCGAAATAATTTTGAATTGTATTATCATAGTTATGAAACAAAAGGTATGAATTCTTTAAGACTGTGTGAACCAAAATGCAACACTGTTACAGTATTTAATCATAGTATTAATTTAGGCCCAAGAATATATAACAAATTTATATTTAAATATCCTAATCTTTTCAACTCTAATAGTTTTAGTATTCAATTTAAAAAGTTATGTATGGATTTTATAAAAATTGAAAAACTGTAAATTTAAATTTATATATTATAATTGCATAGTAGACATAAGACAAATTGTATTGTAGGGGAGACTGTTGTACCGTTAAACACTTTCACATTTTATTATTATTTTTTTAATTTTGGGAAATGATATTTTTTTAAATTAAAAAATACTTTAATTAATTATTGAAGATTCCTTTACAACTTCGTGTATATATTTTCCTGTTCTACACATCTATTAAGGATGGAAAAAATAAAATTTAATATGTTCAAAGGTACAACAGGTTCATGTACCTTAGAACATACCCTCTTATTAAGTTGGAACACATGTAATATAGGTGGGAATATAGTTGTAAGAACTGACAATCATATTTAAAATGTATTTGCAATCATAAACCATAGCAGGCTGCTCTGATCTAGATTTTATTTCCTGGAAGAACAAGAATTGCTTCAACAGCTTTCTTCAAGGCATCCGGATCAGTTGGGGGACCTCTTAATTCCAGACTTACTTCGTGGCATGATCTTAAAATAAAAGAAAGACAAAAACCAATAGTATTATGTACCTTGGAACATGTTCCAAGAAGGTGCACGTTTAAATAAATGTGGCTCTCAAAACTAGAGATTCGAATAAATCATGGAAATTAAAATGTGTTATTACTCACCAGATGATACGGAACACATTGTACTTAATGGATGGTAACAAATACAATCTGGTTTTATGTTAGATAACATATATCAATGAACGAAATGTTTACTTTTGGTACTAAAAAATATTCTTTCGTTCACGGAATTCGCACTTTGCAATAAATCAAACCGAAACTACGACCAGAGCTACTTAGTGGCTTTCCCTACAATCTACTTCAGTTTGAGTCCTCTAGGTAGTAGCAAAAAAATAAAAAACAAAAAATGTTCAAAGGTACACTATGCTGAAGGTACAACAGTCTCCCCCTATACTTCTTAATTTCAATTCAGGAATCCGCCCCTGAGCACGAGTTCTACTCTTTCGGAGGAGAGCTAAAGTTTGTCTGTATATATTATAGTTTATGTTACAATTATTAGCAAAATAAATAAATGAATAAATAAATAAATCTGCAATGAATTATTCTTGCTCGCTCAATGCTATATTAAATATTTTGGAAATATATATTTTGTTTTTTCTGAATGTATCTATTATCTATTACTTATTATTATCATCATAATCATCATCATCATCATCACATCTCCCACACACATACATACTTGATTCTTTCAGAACATCAGCCACACAAAAATTTGTTACACTTTGATTTCCCAAAACACACTATGGAATGTTTTATATAAAACATTTTTTATCTAGAAAAGGAAGCAAAAACGAGTAAAACTGTATTAAACTTTCATATTTTAAAAGGAAAATGTACTAGAACAATGGAAGGAGTCCATATTCGTAAATATTCTTAACAAGGCTGACAAGACTAACTGTAGTAACTTTCGAGGAATATCGCTTTCGTTGACGTCGTACAAAATTTTGTTCAATATTCTTTTGAGAAGATTAACTCCATATGTAGATGAAATTGTTGGGGATCCATCAGTGTGGTTTTAGGCGTAATAGATTAACTATTGACCAGATATTTTGTATTCGACAGATAATGGAGAAAAATGGGAGTATAGGGGTACAGTGCATCAGTTATTCATAGATTTCAAAAAGGCATATGACTCAGTTAAGAGAGAAGTTTTATATGATATTCTTATTGAATTTGGTATTCCCAAGAAACTAGTTCGATTAATTAAAATGTGTCTCAGTGAAACGTACAGCAGAGTTCGTATAGGCCAGTTTCTGTCAGATGCTTTTCCGATTCACTGTGGACTAAGGCAAGGAGATGCACTATCACCTTTACTTTTTAACTTTGCTCTAGAGTATGCCATTAGGAAAGTCCAGGATAACAGAGAGGGTTTGGAATTGAACGGGTTACATCAGCTGCTTGTCTATGCGGATGACGTGTATATGTTAGGAGAAAATTCACAAACGATTAGGGAGAACACGGGAATTTTACTTGAAGCAAGTAAAGAGATAGGTTTGGAAGTAAATCCCGAAAAGACAAAGTATATGATTATGTCTCGTGACGGGAATATTGTACGAATTGGAAATATAAAAATATAAACATTGGAAATTTATCTTTTGAAGAGGTGTAGAAGTTCAAATATCTTGGAGCAAGAGTAACAAATATAAATGATACTCGGGAGGAAATTAAACACAGAATAAATATGGGAAATGCCTGTTATTATTCGGTTGAAAAGCTTTTATCATCCAATCTGCTGTAAAAAATCTGAAAGTTCGAATTTATAAAACAGTTGTATTATCGGTTGTTCTTTATGGTTGTGAAACTTGGACTCTCACTTTGAGAGAGGAACATAGGTTAAGGGTGTTTGAGAAAAAGGTGCTTAGGAAAATATTTGGGGCTAAGAGGGATGAAGTTACAGGATAATGGAGAAAGTTACACAACACAGAACTGCACGCATTGTATTCTTCACTTGACATATTTAGGAACATTAAATCCAGACGTTTGCGATGGGCAGGGCATGTAGCACGTATGGGCGAATTCAGAAATGCATATAGAATGTTAGTTGGGAGGCCGGAGGGAAAAAGACTTTTAGGGAGGCCGAGACGTAGATGGGAAGATAATATTAAAATGGATTTGAGGGAGGTGGGATATGATGATAGTGACTGGATTAATCTTGCTCAGGATAGGGACCGATGGCGGGCTTATGTGAGGGCGGCAATGAACCTCCGGGTTCCTTAAAAGCCAGTAAGTAAGTAAGTAAGTAAGTAAGTAGTATATTTTAAAGATTAACCTCCTGAAATGAATGGTATAACTTACTGTTCAATCTGGATATTAAGGAATAACATTTATATTTCAAAACGGATATGCAGTAAACATTTTTTGTTCCAAATTTCTAAACATCTTCCCGTTGAGAGGTATAGAGAACCATGACGGCTATGCCAGTCAATTCTACGGTCATCTACTAGAAGCCTGTGGTAAGGACAAATCGATGATCCGCGTGGGTTTTGTGACGCGACGTAATCTATCCAGATATGTGCGGTCAGAGGATCGCTGCATCCATCAAGGTTGAAATAAACTCAACAATCAATCAGTGTCTCGCCCACCGACGTGCACTGTGAAATAGGGCTCCAATCCTCGTCACAAATCAACCCTGGCTGGAATGTGAGCTGATGTTATTTTAAAGTTTACAAGTTGACGCAAATTGAGGCATCCAAACAGCGACTGATCCTTTCTATCACATGACGAACAATTCGTCAATATTTACGTCACCACTCCACGCTTTCATTACTGTCCCCCGGGTGTGAATTATACGTAGCCGATGCCATAACGTGGTGATGGGATTGATTCCACACAATTGCTATCACTCACGCGAACTGTATGATCGCATTATCTTTGTATTTCCTGGAACTGCAGCAAATCCTGAACTTAAAGAAGGAAGAAAAAGGTGTCGGGATTGGGAAAATTTTGCTTGTTAATTTTGTACCAATTATTGTGTTAAATTAATATCCTACTCATAATTAATAATAGAAATACAGGGACATCATTTTATTTTACTAACATTTCTAATATTAACCTGGCTATACCTTTGGATTAACTTTTGAGAACCGAAAACACCGTTTGCTACTTCCCTTCCACGACTGGAGTTCGATGATACTGGCGTCAAATACAAACAAATCACTTTACTAGTCATACGAGGGAAGAAACGTAGTTCATCCATTTATGTAAACTAGGAAATATCGCGATTTTGAGTTTGATAATTTTCATTAGTTTTTGTTTAATCAAATTATAGACTGTATTAACAGTAACTGTTTTTACTCACAAACTGAGCTATCCATTCCGAAGTATTCATTATGCAGTGTATATTATACTGTCCACAGCACTTTAGCGTACAATATAGAGAATGAAGTTCAATTGGAAAATAATCATAATATGGATATTTAAACACATTTTTTAAAATGGTGGCCGTTTATTTCGATACAGGCTTCAGTTATTTTGTGCATATTATCGCACTATAGACTATTTTACCTAATTCAAATTAGAAGTTTCGACCTTCGTTCTAGTAAGTCATGTTGAAATAATTCTGTACCTACTCTATAAAAGAGTACCTTACCTACTGTAAATTCAATCTTCACTTCTGCCCGACCCGAAAATATAAAATTACTCAGACATGCTATCTACTGTCCGTCCAAGTGGTTATGTCGCAGGGTCGTAGAAAGGGGAGAAATCACGTGACAATTAATTACTTAAAGAGACCCTTTTATGTAAGTTATTTTAAACAGTTGTATAATATTACATAGACATCCAATTATTCCTAACATAAATTTATGTTGTCAGAAAAGAGCTAAGACACCCCAGTCACTACACTTTACAGAGGGGGGAGAAGAAGCGGGGGGGGGACCGGGATGCGACGTAGGCAAGCGGACGATAGTACCTGTGCAAAAATATGATTCAATATTGAAAGCTCTTTCGTGACTGGAAAACGCGAACATATTTCTGGAACGTACTATACTCATTAACTCAGTAACGCGGCCTTGGTTCTATGTGGAGGACGATTGGAAGTTTACTAGTAGAAGGGGTGGGAGTGAAATATATTCAAAAACTCCAGTACAATACAAATTGAAGTAAAAATAAAATTATGTCTCTGTATAATAGTACATTATTGTAACCTACCTACTTGCTCATGTAACGCCTTGAGTATATCCTCACAAGTTAAATATTTAGGTATTATTATTGTACATCTTCATTACACAACTTTTAACGCTGTATCACTTCGGAATATGTATGATAAGACTTTCTTGTGTTAAACTCTAACGTACCTTGTTTACATGTTTCGACATATTTATGGGTCATCCTCAGAACTAGTCGTTGTTGGTCTTGGCGCCTCTTGTTTTGTTTCCTGTGAGGGTGTGTTCGTGTAGTATAGTGTAGAGTCAAAGAGTGTGTGTGTGTTCTGAAATTGAGTTGTGTGTTGAGAATTTCGTTGGGGTGTGTTTTCGTGTGTCTGTATATTTCATATTGTTCTAGTGTGTTTAGTTTCTTGCAGTTTAGTTTAGGACAGACAGGCAGATCACTTCAAACACGTTACAAAGAACACATCACAGCCATAACAAAATTATAAAACACCTCCACATATGCAGAACACATCACAAATGCTAACCATGCCCACAGACACATCAACACAGACATGGAAATAATACACATCCAACCAATGGAATGGAGCGGGTAAAATTGACAGACAGAATAAGAAAGGGAGATCTTTTAGTAAGAGTGGGTGAAGAAAGAGTGATGCTAAAATCGATCAGGAAGATCACTGCTAAGAACAAATTGCCTATTGAATGATGCACTGAAAGGAATGGTGAACGGGATAAAAGTTCGTGACAGACGAAGATATCAGATGATAGAAAACATCAAGATATAGGCTATGTATTGTATACGGAGGCTAAGAGAAAGGTAGAAGAGAGGGTAGATTGGAGAATGTTGGGTTTACAGTGAAATACGTGCTCTTTGGTAGAAAACTATGAATTAATTAATTATAGTAAGTTAAAAACTATTCGATTAATTAAAATATGTCTCAGTGAAACACACAGCAGAGTCCGTATAGGTCAGTTTCTATCTGATGCTTTTCCAATTCACTGCGAGCTAAAGCAGGGAGATGCACTATCACCTTTACTTTTTAACTTCGCTTTAGAATATGCCATTAGGAAAGTTCAGGATAACAGGCAGGGTTTGGAATTGAACGGGTTACATCAGCTTCTTGTCTATGCGGATGACGTGAATATGTTAGGAGAAAATCCACAAACGATTAGGAAAAACACGGAAATTTTACTTGAAGCAAGCAAAGCGATCGGTTTGGAAGTAAATCCCGAAAAGACAAAGTATATGATTATGTCTCGTGACCAGAATATTGTACGAAATGGAAATATAAAAATTGGAAATTTATCTAATGAAGAGGTGGAGAAGTTCAAATATCTTGGAGCAACAGTAACAAATATAAATGACACTCGGGAGGAAATTAAAGGCAGAATAAATATGGGAAATGCGTGTTATTATTCTGTTGAGAAGCTTTTATCATCTAGTCTGCTGTCAAAAAATCTGAAAGTTATAATTTATAAAACAGTTATATTACCGGTTGTTCTGTATGGTTGTGAAACTTGGACTCTCACTCTGAGAGAGGAACATAGGTTAAGGGTGTTTGAGAATAAGGTGCTTAGGAAAATATTTGGGGCTAAGAGGGATGAAGTTACAGAAGAATGGAAAAAGTTACATAACGCAGAACTGCACGCATTGTATTCTTCACCTGACATAATTAGGAACATTAAATCCAGACGTTTGAGATGGGCAGGGCATGTAGCACGTATGGGCGAATCCAGAAATGCATATAGAGTATTAGTTGGGAGACCGGAGGGAAAAAGACCTTTGGGGAGGCCGAGTCGTAGATGGGATGATAATATTAAAGTGGATTTGAGGGAGGTGGGATATGATAATAGAGACTGGATTAATTTTGCACAGGATAGGGACCGATGGCGGGCTTATGTGAGGGCGGTTATGAATCTTCGGGTTCCTTAAAAGCCATTTGTAAGTAAGTTAAAAAGTATGTCAGAAGAAATATTAAGGGTAGTTCTATATGTACGTGAACGACCACTAATATTATCAGAAAATGCAGGCTCTAAATTTCTAAAATTTTATGAGAAAAGGAACTCACAATTGGACAAAAATTACAATGTGCAATAACAAGACTTATTAGAACTTAATATCTGATAAAAGTATATAAAAGATTACTAATAATATTTTTCAAACCAGTTTTATCAAAGTATGAAAAAAAAAACAATTCTGCAGTTACATGATTTGGTAACCATAACATTGTTATGGTCTCTCTGACATCTTTAATATTTTACCTGCATGTAATAAACACTTATTTCTGTAAAGTAGGCTACTCTCAGACATGTAGAGTTGTTTACTTTAATACAATTAATTATTATTTGTCCTATATAAAATATACTAAAATTTACATAATATTTTGTGACCTAATTTTTCTCTATTTTCAAAGCAATGGGCATTATTTTAGTCTACCTTTAGCATAAGTGCATGTTAAATCAGTGTACAAAATTTCAGAATTCTATCTCTAATCGTGTGGAGTTATGAAATAATATATATGAACATTTGCAAATTTTGGAAAATTTAATTTTAAGTAAAAAGTGAATTCTAAAAAATATTATTAAACCTTTTTTATACTTTTGTCAGGTATTTAAGTTCTAATAAGTCTTGTTGTGGTACCTTGTAATTTTTGTCCAATTCTGAGTTCATTTCATAAAAAATATAGAAATTTAGAACCTGCATTTTATGATAATATTTGTGGTCGTTCACGTACATATACCCTTACGTGCACTAAAAAGGGGAAAAGAAAAACGCAGTATTCGTCGCTAAATTACACTTGGATACGCCAGAATATTAACTCTAGGTTCAGACCTTGAAAATGGGACGCTGTGTCCATTAATATTATTGTAATAATAGTTTGTTAGTAATAGTCTAGATCTTTTCCGCATTTGAGTGAAGGTTTCAGGCCTACGTAGTCTTCACTAAAATGATATACAGCATTACGGAACATTTGCACACGCTAAGAGGCTGTTAGAAGTGTAACGCCATCTGCGGTAGAACCAGACTGTTTACAGTAGCGCGAACATCATGTGTCATAAAAAGTTGTAACAATACGGAGCATATAATAAAGGATTTATACGATCACCCGAGCAGCATCATACCTTCTCATACACACCCACGAAATGTATGTCCCAGGTGCACCGTTAAGAAAATTACAAGTATAAAAGAAACTGCATGCAGAAGAGAATATCCAGACTCATAAACATTTAAGTTCCGCGCCGTGGCGTCGAGGTCTAAGGCCTAGGATTCGCGTTACGGTTGGAGTCATCATGGGGGAAGAAATTTTCTCATGAAATTTCGACCAGTGTATGGGACCAGTGCCCACCGAGCATCGTGATGCACTCCGAGAGCTACGTAAATACACAAATGTTCTGCCCAAGGGCAGGTCTTTCACTGCAAACTATCCTATTTTCTGTCTTCCTCTTAGTCTCTGTATATGATCCATATACCTTAATGTCGTCTATCCTCTTCTGTCCCGAACTCTTCTTCCGTTTACCATTCCTTTCAGTGCATCCTTCAGTAGGCAGTTTCTTCTCAGCCAGGACCCAACCAATTCCTTTTTCTCTTTCTGATCAGTTTCAGCATCATTCTTTCTTCACTCACTCTTTCCAACACAGCTTCATTTCTTATTCTGTCCGTCCATTTCACAAGCTCCATTCTTCTCCATATCCGCATTTCAAACGCTTCTATTCACTTCTCTTCACTTCGTAGTAATGTGCAAGTTTCTGCTGCATACAATGTCACACTCCACACAAAGTACTTCACTAGTCTCTTCCTTAGTTCTTTTTCCAGAACTCCTCAGAAGATGCTCCTTTTTCTATTAAAAGCTTCCCTACCATTGCTGTACTCCATTTGACTTCCTGGCTGCAGCTCATGTTACTGCTTACAGTACATTCGAAATATTTGAAACTGTCCACTTGGTTTACTGTCCCATTTAGAATTCTCAAGTTTACCTTCTTTAAATAATTGATTAAATGGCGATCTTACTCGTGTTAATTATGTAAGCATGTGCGGCTTACAGCCGTTTCGGTGCTATTCGACACCATCCTCAGAGCCTACTAGATCTCGGCGCTATCTCAACTTCGCTGCCTGTTGTGTGGGTGCGTTCATGTGATGAAGAGTTGTGTCAAATAGTGTGTGTGTTCTGAAATTGATCTTTGTGTTGAGAATTTGATTGGGGTGTGTTTTAGTGTGTCTGTATATTTATATATGGTTTACCTTCTTTATTTTTCTTCCTATGAGCAAATGCCTATTATTATTCGGTTGAGAATCTTTTGTCATCGAGTCTGCTGTCAAAAAATCTGAAAGTTAGAATTTATAAAACAGTTATATTACCGGTTGTTCTGTATGTACTCTAACTTTGACAGAGGAACAGAGATTAATAATAATTTAGAATAAGGTTCTTAGGAAAATATTTGGTCTAGGAAGGATGAAGTTACAGGAGAAGAGAAAATTTTACAAATAATAGAACTGCAGAAATGCTTATAGTGAGTTAGGGCCTAGTTGGAAGGCCGAAGGGGAAAAAAGATCTTTGGAGAGGCCGATATGTAGATGGGAGGATAATATTAAAATGGACTTGAGGAAGGTGGGATATGACTATAGAGATTTAATTAATCTTGCACAGGATAGGGACCAATGGCAGGATTATGTGAGGACGGCAATGAAACTCCGGCTTCCTTAAAAGCCATTTGTAAGGTAAATGTAAGTTAATGACCATAGTCTTGGTCTTGTTAACATTTATTTTCATCCCATGCTGCCCACAGCTGACATTTAGCTCCAGTATCATATCCCTTGGTATCTTCTGCTAACAATGCCATATTATCAGAAAATCTTCTGCACTTTATTCTTCTTCCTCCTACTATCACTCCTCTCATGTTCTGAAAACAGTTCTTCACCAAATCCTCCAAGTAGATGTTCAACAGAGTAGGTGATAAAGGGCATCCTAGTCGTACTCCTCTCCCTATTTCACTTCCTTCAATCATTTTTTTCTCCTATCCTGACTGACTCGTTTCATGTAAAGGTTACTGAACAACCTCCTGTCTTTCCAATCCACATCTATTTTCTTTAGGATGTCCATGGGGAGCTACCATAGGTAAGGGAAATCCGGTTACGAAAATCAGCTATAACGGGTGGGGGATCATCGTGCTAACCACACGATACCTTCGTTCTGGTTGGATGATCGTCTACCTCTGCTTCGGCATCTGGACGTGAAGCCAGCAGCCGGGTGGTAATATTATACTTACATATTTACTGGCTTTTAAGGAACCCGGAGGTTCATTGCCGCCCTCATATAAGCCCGCCATTGGTCCCTATCCTGAGCAAGATTAATCCAGTCTCTATCATCATATCCCACCTCCCTCAAATTCATTTTAATATTATCTTCCCACCTACGTCTCGGCGTCCCTAAAGGTCTTTTTCCCTCCAGCCTCCCAACTAACACTTTATATGCATTTCTGAATTCGACCATACGTGCTACATGCCCTGCCCATCTCAAACGTCTGGATTTAATGTTCCTAATTATGTCAGGTGAAGAATACAATGCGTGCAGTTCTGTGTTATGTAACTTTCTCCATTCTCCTGTAACTTCATCCCTCTTAACCCCAAATATTTTCCTAAGAACCTTATTCTCAAACACCCTTAACCTATGTTCTCTCTCAAAGTGAGAGTCCAAGTTTCACAACCATAAAGAACAACCGGTAATATAACTGTTTTATAAATTATAACTTTCAGATTTTTTGACAGCAGACTGGATGATAAAAGCTTCTCAACCGAATAATAACACGCATTTCCCATATTTATTCTGTGTTTAATTTCCACCAGAGTATCATTTATAGTTGTTACTGTTGCTCCAAGATATTTGAACTCCTCCACCTCTTCAAAGGATAAATTTCCAATTTTTATATTTCCATTTCGTACAATATTCCCGTCACGAGACATAATCATATACTTTGTCTTTTCGGGATTTACTTCCAAACCTATCTCTTTACTTGCTTCCAGTAAAATTCCCGTGTTTTCCCTAATCGTTTGTGGATTTTCTCCTAACATATTCACGTCCTCCGCATAGACAAGCAGCTGATGTAACCCGTTCAATTCCAAACCCTTTCTGTTATCATGGACTTTCCTAATGGCATACTCTAGAGCGAAGTTAAAAAGTAAAGGTGATAGTGCATCTCCTTGCTTTAGCCCACAGTGAATTGGAAACGCATCTGACAGAAACTGACCTATACGAACTCTGCTGTACGTTTCACTGAGGCACATTTTAATTAATCGAACTAGTTTCTTGGGTATACCAAATTAAATAAGAATATCATATAAAACTTCTCTCTTAACCGAGTCATATACCGTTTTTGAAATCTATGAATAATTGATGAACTGTACCCTTATACTCCCATTTTTTCCTCCATTATCTGTCAAATACAAAATATCTGGTCAATAGTTGATCTATTACGCATTATTATTATTATTATTATTATTATTATTATTATTATTATTATTATTATTATTATTATTATTAACTTTCAATATCAACTGTCTGTATGGTTTAATACTGGAAAAATACACAAGATCAATCGTTAGCTTTTGTTGGATTTGTGATTTGACGTAAGAGCACGCCGCCTGGTGAACGGCTACGAACTAAGTTGCGGGAACAATCTTGTGTCATAAAGCGTCTATTCCTGGAGCCGTCACAAATTAAATTGTGTTCCCCACTGTCTCCGTGATGCAACACAATATCCGCTGAACAATAACAATAATACATTCCGATATTGGATGTGGTGCGTAAGCCCCAGCAACAAAAGTGACACAGGGATTACTCCAGCTGGACACCATGGCTGTAATTAACATGGGGACAGGAACAGTCTTATATAACCTTTGTCTGTTCGCGCATATCGATCAGGCAGTATCTTTGCCTCTTTGTCCAACTAACAGCCCCAGGCTTGAGAGAACTGTATACGTCATACATTATAATTACGGAGGGATATTCGAGATGGAAAATACGTCTAAGTAAAATCTGCAGGCCTGGGAAACAAAAGTCTCTCTCATTTGACTGAAAAGAATAAATTACTCGTAAATACTGAATACGAACAGAAATCATTCAATAATTTAAGAAAAATAATTGTACACAGATAAATGGCATCCCCAAAACACTTTACCGACGTCAGGAGTGATGGAAACGCGTATTTACATGCAATTCTTAAAATGTAACTCTTTTAATAATTATCGCTGTAATTTTATTTCTACTTACACTTCGCAGATATTACAACTTATGTTTATTATTTATTTATTACTTTTATTTATTCAATATTTATGTATTTATTAGTAATTTAATTATTTCTTTATTCATTTATTCAGGGTGCATGTTTATTATTTAGCTATTTATTTATTTACTTGTTTACATACTTACCATTTTCCTCACTTATTTGCTTCCTTACTTGTTTGTTTTCTTACTTATTTGCTTTTGCTTACTTACTTGCTTACTTAATTATTCCTTACTTATTTGCTTACGTACTTGTTTGTTTTCTTACTTCCTTTTGCTTACTTACTTGCTTAGGTAACTTTTTTACTTACTTATTCCTTACTTATTTGCTTACGTACTTGTTTGTTTTCTTACTTACTTGCTTACTTAACTTTTTTACTTACTTATTCCTTACTTATTTGCTTACGTACTTGTTTGTTTTCTTACTTACTTACTTACTTAACTTGTTTACTTACTTATTCCTTACTTATTTGCTTACGTACTTGTTTGTTTTCTTACTTACTTCCTTTTGCTTACTTACTTGCTTAGGTAACTTATTTACTTCCTTATTCCTTACTTATTGGCTTACTTGTTTATTTTCTTACTTATTTCCGTTTGCTTAACTTATTTACATACTTTCCCTTACTTAACTTATTTACTTACTTTTTACTTACTTATTTGCTTACTTACCTGTTTGTTTTCTTACTTACTTGCTTACTTAACTTGTTTACTTAATTATTCCTTACTTATTTGCTTACGTACTTGTTTGTTTTCTTACTTACTTCCTTTTGCTTACTTACTTGCTTAGGTAACTTTTTTACTTACTTATTCCTTACTTATTTGCTTACGTACTTGTTTGTTTTCTTACTTACTTGCTTACTTAACTTGTTTACTTACTTATTCCTTACTTATTTCCTTACGTACTTGTTTGTTTTCTTACTTATTTGCTTACTTAACTTGTTTACTTACTTATTCCTTACTTATTTGCTTACGTACTTGTTTCTTTTCTTGCTTATTTGCCTTTTCTTACTTATTTGCTTACTTATTTACCTACTTTCTTCCTTGCTTATTTGCTTTTTTACTTGCTTACGTAACTTATTTACTTACTTATACCTTACTTATTTGATTACTTAACTTATTTACTTACTTATTTAAACATATTCTGAAGTATCCATGCTAGATTTCCAATGAAGCATCTTCTTCACATAAATGTAAATAAGTTTAAGAATACTTGAACTTATTATAAATTATTAATAATTATATACATGAGCGGTAATTATAAAGTAAGAATACACAAATCATTAACATTAGAAATGAAATAAAATGAGAAAATAATGAATCAGTATAGGCAAAGAAACATAAATTTAATACATATGTTAAAAATGAAATTACCATATAAGATAGAAAATGAAGGTTAAAAATAATATTGTTCCGAAGAATATTTTAAAAAGTCATTACGATATGGAAAATTTATGAGAATCGATCAGGAGAAACTGCCCAAAATTGCATTTAAATGGGTACGACCACGAAAAATGAAAGAGAACGAACCAGTAGTAATATGGTGAGAAGCAATGGCGGAATACATTTACCAGATCACGCAGAATGGCTTTTAACAACCCGACGGAAATACAACTAGGCTAATTTTTTGTGCTTATGCCTGACGATGTTTCTGAACATTGTTAAATGAATATTATTATTATTATTATTATTATTATTATTATTATTATTATTATTATTGTTATTATTATTATTATTATTATTATTATTATTATTAACAGCTTTATTTCGCCATGAATGTTGCAAATATAATGATGTCTATAATGAAGATTGTGTATGATTTATCTAGAGAAAATCAAAACTCGACTGGGATTTAATTGACTATTACACGATTAGAAGAAAGTATATAAAAATTGGAAGTAACAAAGTACTCCAATACAATAAAATATTAATTGACTTACGAAAATACAACTGTCTTCAAATGTATTATTGTACCATCTCAACATTACGCTAGATGGCAGTAGTGTTTTATGATTATGTTTTCTTGTTATCAGTTGTGCCAACTATGGAATCTTCATTGAACTCTGTGGACGGTTACTAGTCAAGAAGGCTTTGTTGATTCACTTTAATTTTTATTAAAACATTTGCATTCCACTTCAATCATCCGGATCCCAGTTATCAACGTCATTTGACAGAAGATTTTCAACAAATCTTAGTATTAAACAATCTCTGATACGTGACTACCCATAATATCATATAGCAGAAGCTATAACAAACATAACCTAAATAATATAAACACGTGTCAGAAAAGTCTTAATTAGGGATGAAATAAACAAGAACGTTTTAATTAAGGATAATGAAATAAAAAATAAACCTGAATAATTTTAAAAGGAACAATTATTCAAAGTACAATTTTCAAATTTAAATGTTTTAGTAGTTGGTGGTTCAGTTGTTGTTATATTGGACGTGTGCGTAAAAGAAGTGAAGTCGTTGATGTACATGGTGTATCCCTCAACTTAGTCAGGATTTCCAAATGGTGCTCTTCATTTATTTGTAAATAGGGTTTCAGGGAAGATGCATAGCTATGACCATTAATCTTTATTAATTCTTATTCTTGAATGCCAATGCAAGTCATATCTGAAAGTGCTATGTATCGACTGGAGTGGTTTGTAATTTTCTTGTTTGACGTCCAGACCAGTGCAGTTTGAAATGTTGGCAAAGAAACAAATGCTAGGGTAGTGATAAAAATAAACAAATGCTAGGGACGCAATAAAATTAAACAAATGCTAGGTACGCGATAAAATTGTGCATTAAGCAGCCATGAATGGTTGAAAGACGTCCTTTCGTACCGTTTTATTGGTCAAAAGTAGTGTGACGTAGTAAAAGTGTAATAGTCATATTAAATTTCGTGCGTATTTGCTTGGTTTCCGCACAAAACCAATCCGCGGAAAGTCTAAAATTCCACATTCAGTATTCCCAACCTAACACACATAACAGTTTCCCTCTTCTTACCGCTTAAGTGACATATTGATTTTACTGTTTTAGGCTTTTAACATAATAATTATAAATTGGAAACTTACCACTGCAATTTCATCTAAATTGCACTGTTAATTATTGTTTTTAAATATTTGCAAAAATTAAGTAAACTCTACAACTCCACTAAAGTTTCTGCATTCGTGATGCAAATAACATTAAGGAAGCCGTGAAAAAGTCAACAAGATTCCAGACTCATCATAGACTGCGGGAAAAATGACAGACGTATATCACGACCTGCTGGAGTATAGTAAACACAGAAAACATTTTAAAGCAACAATGTTGAAGATAGATATTTTTGTTCTGCAAATTTGCCGTCATTGAACAGAAACCAAGATGGAGATTTCATTGCAAATAATTAGAAATTCCTCTTTCAGGTATGTAATAAACGATCTTCGCATAAAATAATGTACGATAAACGAGCGGTATGTTTTCTTTCAATTCTCGGAAATTAAAAAAGCTCAACTACGTTTCGCTTTTTCAAACTTCTCCTCGAACATGAAAACTTCAAAATACCGCTCTTGTAACGCATATTACTGTTTCACCATGAGTATGATATTTGAACCATTTTCGAGAAAAAAATTTGAAACATTTTCACAAAAACACCTAGCCCTGCATATAAAAATTATTCTTGGTAATTACTTGTGAAATAATTAACGGAAACTTTAAAAAATATAGCTATAAATTTAAGAGAAAATTAAAAAAAAAACGTATTGTACAGGGGTTGTTACGTTGTATTGTAGAGAGTGTAAGGCGTTAGGAGTAGGAGGACGATTAACGACACGACACAGTTCAGACCTGCTCCCACGTAATAGCAGCGGAGGTGCAACTCCAATCTATGCTCCCCAGACACGTAGAATAAGGAAAGATAAAGCGAAAGAAAGTGGAAAGTCCATTGCCAGAGAGAAAAGGATTAGCTTGCATGTCAGTGGGCATTTACTGCGCGGAAAATATTGCTTAGTGCTACTGTCTCATTTTTTGTTGGCGTCATCAGTACCAAAAAAAAAAAAGCGTAAATCGAATATAGCTTGTTGTGAGAGGGGGAAGATTCCTTGGGACGCGTTGCCTCTTAGGAGCAGAAGTCGGGCCTTGCAAATAAGAGACGCGTGATCTGGTTGTGTTAGTAGAATCAGTAAGTCACTTGCATCCCAAAACGGCTGAAAACCTGTGTAGAACGAAAAAACACAACACGCTTCGGTAACAAGTTGCAGGAAACAAAGAACATATTAAGTAAAACGAGGCGAAATTACGCGTAACAGGACTAAAATGTCGTAGGGGAAATGCGAAAATAAACCTCTGATTTGTTGTTATTAGAGGAGAAAAATTGGCGCCTTAGATCGAAGCAGGGTCCTTGATTCTATGTATCAAGTGCTCTAACCACTGAGCTACGCCGAAGTTCAATCCACAGCACCGGATCGAATCCCTCTCCTCTAGTGTTTTTCCCTTTGTGGCATGACTCCAAGTTCGACATATATGTTGACTAGTGGCTTGTGCAGCAAATGCTGCAAACTAAGTTCATTAGACGTTCAAATAAAAATTTTTCACATTTATTTTCAATGAAAAATACCAGACATTTTAAAAGTTATTTGCTTCCGTAATAATGAAACATACTTCCTCTGAATGTTTCTTTTTATGCTAAAAACTTTTTCTTGAACCTATTCACTTTCAGTTTTTGAGTTTCAACGCGAAAACGTAAGTAACAATGTCAGGACTATCAGTGGGTTTTTCATGTGGGAGTAAAGCAATAGCTATTTCAGGTCATTGTGGATTGTGCCTTCGAAAAATAGATATAGTTGTATAGCTGCTACATGTAGAGCTTGAAATGTAGAGGGTAAAATCATTTTATCCTGCTAAGAGATCTTGCTGAAATGATCGGGAGACTACAAAATTTTGTAGGGTTCTTATTTAATCAGTAAGTAATACCGTCTTTCCTTAGGAACTATAATTTTTGCGCTCTCTCGAGCCAATACTGAAGAGAATGACGCATATAAGTATCTACACCACACCGCCATTTAGTTTATGAAAAAGACCCAACCCCACTTGATTACTAACTACCGTATAAAATATTTGATTTTAATAACAATATTATTATCTTAAGCAAGTTTTGTAGTTTTATATAGAAGCGTATATTAACATCATGGCATTAACTATAATATTTCATTTCTAATTGTAATAATGTCATCAAACCACCTCAATTTTTGTAGATTTTAATATCCAATACACAGCTGTACTCAGAAAATTACACACCACAGAATCAGACCTGTAAATTAATTTTAGTAAGTCTTGAAGTTTTTAATAACCAATTGAATTTGAACTCTAAATAATATGTCAGCAATCCTTCAGGTCATGGCCTTCGTGTAATAGCCTATTATTTATTGTAGTGTGTGTTTTGTTTTACTGCATTCTGAAATTACAGCCGAAGCGAGTATCAAGTCGGCCGTGTTGAAATGCAATTAGTTCTCAAAACTGATGAGAGATGGTTTTTGGAAAATAGGAAAATTATGTAGGAAAACTAACGCTTCACTGAAAGTTACTATTTTTCTGAAAATCCTTGGATGCCAAGCTTCAAAATTATGGGTCATTAATTGAAATCCGTTCAGCCGTTTTCCCGTAATTTCCATTACCAGTTCAAATTATATATATATATATATATATATATATATATATATATATATATATATATATATTAAGTCAACTGCCATTATACAAGGAGAGCACTCAATTGAGTGACTTGGTGGCCGGGATTCCACAGTAATATGCACTGTTGGGCGAAAAAAAATCTTCACGTTACCAAGTCTGCACCATATGAGGTTTGTGTTGGGAAGATTTTCTCCAGAGTCTCGTCAGTTACCTCTGCTGTCCCTGCCTCACAATTGCTTCATTTATTGTAGCCCAAATAGCTGAAATAGAACATTATATAGTGAGTTTCTATTATCCGTTACGGAAGAGAATATTCACAAAGAGACACTGTAGTATTTTCATGTAAATTTTTATTTTATCGTTTATGAATCAGTACATGCTTATAAATATTACGTCTATTACATGTAAGTATATTTTAATAAATTTCCATAATGCATTGGTGTTTTGTGATGGATAAACTACAAGTAACATACACATAAACCTTGGATAGACTCATGTCTCCTCCCATAAGAATTACATTCAAAACGAACAATGCAGTGCCAAATTTTATACCACTCACAATCAGTATCCGTTTCTTGTAGGTCTATAGCAGCGATGTCAAAGCGTGCACTCAAGAATTCACATATTTACTTAAAAGCGATGTTTGTACTTTATCTTGCTGGAAAGTGAACCTTGTTAGATTTTTATTGCTTGTAGTATGAGTACGTAATACAGGCGCTTTGACATCCATGGTCTAAAGGTTAGGAATCTCTCTGGAATTCTTTTTGAAGTATTGGTCTGCTCGTGAAACAGCCACTTATTTTTGTACCTAAGTATCTTTTAGTTAAAGTGTTCTTTGTTTGGACTAAGACAAGGAGATGGCCTGTCTCCACTTCTGTTCAATTTTGTGTTGAACTTTATACTCACAAACAACCTTGGTTACAATTAATTCATTGTTTTGACATATGTTGATGTCGTAGTCTTCATAGACACTAAAGAAGATGACTCCTGAAAAATGAAATTGATCCAACTCGCTTGAAATTCAATTCTAAGTAAAGGAAAACAAATTTGTTAGGGTTACACGTAGTCAGGGCCGCCGAGAAGTGGGGGGGGGGGCAAAGTGGGCGAGTGCACATGGGCCCGTGAGCAATAAGGGCCCGTCAGATTAAGTGAGTCTGATTACTTTTTATTATCACGAATAATTATTCGTAGATACATAGGGGTACTATAAAATTTTGTAAGAATATTTGTTACATAAATTTCACATATTAACTCAACAATAGTAGAATTAATACAAATTACCACTTCATATGTAAATATTTTACTTTTATATAATAGACTATCGGTTTCCCGCATTAACGTTCACCGACACGACAATTGAAGGCCCCGGCATTTCCCTGAACTATGTTCCCGTCGCTTGTACTGAACACGTTATAGTAATATACGTTACAAGAGCGGTATGTTGACGTTTTCATGGTCGAGGAAAATATTGAAAAAGCGAAACGTAGTTGAGCTGTTTTAATTTCCGAGAACATGAAAACAAACATACCGCTCGTGTATCGTACATTATTTTGTGCGAAGATCGTTTATTACATACCTGAAAGACGAATTTCTAATTAGTTGCAATGAAATCTCCATCTTGGCTTCTGTTTAATGACGGCAACTTCAGAACACCAAAATATCTTTCTTCAACATTGTTGCTATAAAATGTTTTCTGTGTTTACTTATACTCCAGCAGGCCGTGATATACGTCTGTCTTCCCCCCCCCCCCAGTCTATAAATGCGAACTTAAAACAAACGGTAAGGTTATGTAATGATTTATTTTTCATTTTAATATTTTAACAATATTATTTATATAACATATTGCAGTAATAACATCCGCATCTGGAATCTTGTTGATTTTTTCACGGCTTCCTTAATGTTACTTGTATCAGGAATGCAATAAGTTTCGTGGAGTAGTAGACTTTACTTAATTTTTGCAAATATTTAAAAACAATAATTAACATTACAATTTAGGTGAAATTGCAGTGGTAAGTTTCCAATTTATAATTATTACTATGTTAAACGTGTCTAAAAATAATATGTTAAAAGCCTAAAGCAGTAAAATGAATGTGGCGCTTAAGCGGTAAGAAGAGGGAAATTGTTATGCGTGTTACGTTGGGAATACTGAATGTGGTATTTCACACTTGCCGCGTATTGGTTCTGTGCGGAAAACAAGCAAATACGCACGATCTCGCACAAACTTATTTATTGGCTTGCCCACAACAATATGCTAGTGGACTCTCTCAAACTGAAGTCGCAGGATATGTTTCTTTTTCAGTACACTGTATGTTTCGTGTCGAAACTTTCGTCTTTTCGTTGTCATTTGTCTAGTAAATTCTGTTCATTAGTGTTACCGGTTATAGTTTAACTGCACAATGGACAAGTACAGGTATAAGTCGGGAGCTGAGAAGCACAAGAAAAGACAGAAAAAATTAGAAGATATTAATATGGGTGCTAGACTACGTGAAAAATATTATGAAGATATTAACAAAGAGATCAGTGATGAGCCGATATATTTAAAATCAATTCATGTCTCTAATTTAGGGCCAAGCCCACTGAAGCCCATGAATCTGTAAATAGTCTGAGGGAATTAAAACTGGACAGTTTATTTCCAAATATTGGTATAACCCTTAGAATATTCTATACAATTCCTGTGACAGTTGCTGATGCTGAAAGATTCTTCAGCAAAATGAAGGAAATAAAAAAATGTATTCAGATAAACAATGTGTCAAGAACGACTAAGTAACCTTGGCCTCCTTAGTCTGGAGAGTGATCTTGCTAGGTCCTTAAATTTTGATGATTTAATTGATGATTTTGCATCAATGAAGTCAAGGAGAGTTGTTTGTTGATGTTGGACTGCAAGTTAGAAAATACAGGTGTTTAAGAATAATGTTTTGTGAATATAATGTATTGTGCTAATGTGAAGTTTTGCTAAAAGTTTTCAATGTAAAAGTGTATATTTTTTTATTTCGTATCTGTGTGTGGGGTTATCTCTTATTAATTTTGCAAATAATAATAATTATTAGAATAACTGGTAACTTGTAATTGTTACTTTTTTCAACGGGGATCCGAGTACAGTATTGCATAGGGGCCCATAAATTCTGTCGGCGGCCCTGTACGTAGTCACCATATTATGATTCCATTTAGAATGGGTAATTTTATATTTGAGCAAGTGCCAACCCGAACACTCTCAAAACGATCATTATAATATGCTCAATATACAGTACGA
Source organism: Periplaneta americana (assembly GCF_040183065.1). Taxonomy (NCBI): domain Eukaryota; kingdom Metazoa; phylum Arthropoda; class Insecta; order Blattodea; family Blattidae; genus Periplaneta; species Periplaneta americana. Next base: position 152,160,586 of record NC_091122.1, read on the forward strand.
TTTGAAAATAAAATACTTGAAAGAATCTTTGGACATACAGTAGAAAATGGACAATAGAAATTTCGAGAAAACAGGGAATTAAAAGTATTTCAATGAGCCTGGTGTCACAGCTATATTCAAAAGTAGAACCCAGAGTTGGCTAGGCTACGTTTGGCGTTCAGAAGAAATTTCAGTTTTAAGAATTTACTTTCATTTGGAACCGAATGGCAAATGGCCTCTCAGTAGAACAGCGGTGACCAAAGCGGGTGTCGTGATTAAATCGTTTATTCACAGACATTCAAAGAGGTACGAGGAGTTTCCTGTACATTGCTGTGTGTTTCATTCACGTACTGAAGGCAAGCAGTGCCGGTAACATGTCATTCTACAAATCCCGTCTCTACAAGCAGTAAGAGGTGGTTTCGTAAAGAATGAGAAGGAGAACTTTTTGTTGTTCTGCCGGACAAAATGTAATATGTTTACGTTGCTCAACGGTTCAATTAGGAGTATATAGAAACATTAATTCCCACGCTGAATAATGTCATTATTATTATTATTATTACTATTATTACTATTATTATTATTATTATTATTATTATTATTATTATGTATTGTATGTGATTCCATAATTCTTCTGTACGTGCAGGAATATAGATATTTTTAGATATTCTCCTTAGAAGGATAAAATTATTAGGTTTTATCTCAATTCTAATCTTCTTAAACTTTAGATGAGGGTACTATTTATTAGTTATTCATTTAATAATAATATTGTAGAAATACTCATTCAATATTATGTGTCAACGAACTGTTAAACGCCAGGAATTGACATGTCTTAAATCACAGCCAGGAAGAGAAAGATGAGATAAATATAAGGAAGTCAGCTACCTAATAGGGGTTTGAAATATCTCGTGCTCTAAAACCTTTTAATAGAACAGAATTTCTCAAAAGAGTAATGATTAAAATAGTTTAAATAACTTGTCCATATGAAGTTTTTAATTTTGAAAAACTACGAATTTCTCGACCAAGTACCGAGAGAAGAATTTAGAAAATTTCTGATTATATTCAAGAGGAAGTTCAAAAAAAGAAGCAAAAAAATCGTATATTATTCACTGGCTCTTGATGACAGCAGTGACATTACTGATACAGCGAAGCTTGAGATTTTTATCCGCCGGATTGATCAAGATGTTAGTATAGGAACCACCACTGGTTGTAATATTCATGTCAAGTACCTTTCCTCCGTCTCCTTACTTCATAGGCTGTCTGTCGTATGTAATCACTGCAGCTCGAGTTTTGGCCACTGTTGCATTAGAAGACGACTTTTGGAAAATGAAGATTATTAAGATTTAATTACTACTGGAAGCTCAACGGATACTTTTGTGTTTGGATAGAAGCTTATTTTATGTGAGGCTAGAAACTTTCTCGTTTAGAGCCACATAAAGAAAGAATAAGCAATTTATAACACTTCCAATTTTGTTCGTTTTTAGCACAACATGTTGTTGAGTGAAGAAATATGATTTATAACCTTTAAAGTGTTTATGTCTCACCTCTGCACAGATTGATACAATACCATTCAAAGTTAAGAATAGTTGTTTATTATTCTTTACATCTCATACAGTAAATGGATGGCTAAACTGTACATTTGTCCATTAATATGAAATCAAGTTTGCGAAAGAAGTAATGTCCCATCAGCATGACGAGAGTTTGGGTGTGTTACGTAGGAGGCTATGTTGACCAATGTCCACAACATGTCCTTGCGGTGAAACGTAGTTAAGAACCTTCTTCATAACGGTCAACATACCACGCATATCTAGCTGAAGACGATCGATTCTACCGGATACATCCTCACGGAACAGCGATGTCCCAGATTTTAAATCCAAAAACGCAGTTGCATCATCAATTTTTTTATCCTTCAATTGTTGACTTATTTCCAGTATTAATTCGTTGAGCTTCTTCACTATATCATCGACATCTATAGTGTTGCTAGAAGGGGAAGAAAACACAGGCGCCTTGGAGATTGCATCCATCTTGTTGAATAGGTCTTGCATTGTGTACTGAATTTCAGACTTCTTGTGTTCGAAAGCGTGTTTTATTAAGGTATCCGTAAGAGCCCGAGGCAGACCTTTGTATTTCTTTCTTCTCGGTCGTCCAGGGTATATTTCCAACAGCGGTCCCTTCTTGTTCTTCAAAGAGCTGTGTAAACATCTCAGTAATCCACCGTAGTATAAAATTCTTTCCATTGTGCTAGCGAAATCGACTTGTTTTCTGAGGCGATTCGTTTTTCCCTGTGCTTCCAAATTAGTTATGTCGGCCACTGCTATTCCTACCAGCAGGTTCATGAGAACAATACTCACCAGGAACACAAAACATAGGAATATTATGCGTGCGTACACTGGTGACGAGAGTTTCCCGTTGTCGAATATCCCAGAGTAGTCCAGCTCGTTAGTCATCATGACTACGGTCTTCACGAATGAGTCAAATGGCGAAGAGAAGGGAGACACTGTCTGGAATTCCACCATGAAGGCAAAGGCGAATCCGATGATGAGGAAGGCGAAGATGGAGATCACCTTAAAAGAAATACATTAAAATTGTATTAATGTCTTTGAAAGAAGAAACAAAATCTAACAGAGGATTTGAGAATTCCTCATGATTAGGTATAAAGTCTATACAAGAATAAAAGAGCAATGGAAGTAGGTTAAATAAATTTATTGTATTTATAGAATTTGCTGTAAGGTTTGAGTGTGTCTAATGAACGGAATTAAATGAGCTATCATTAAAAGTCAATCCTCTAGTAATAATAATAATAATAATAATAATAATAATAATAATAATAATAATAATAATAATAATAATAAAGCCACCGGCGCACAGTGAGCAAAAACACAAATCTAGCTGGACAAAATTAATAACTTCCTTGCTTTTTAACGGATTGTTATGAAACATTGGTCAGACTTTATAGGTATAGTGAGGATCACGTAAGTGTAGTCCCTAAAAAGACTAATTTGGCCGTCTCTTCAGTGTTACCAACTAATACCAGTTATCACCAAAGAGGGAAAAATCACAATGCTACGCACTGAAATAATACACGTAGTAATAACAATAATAATAATACAATAATTAACAATAACTACATGTCTTACTTATTTACCATATCTCATCTTCATGTTGCGAGGTGTTTTCTACATGATTCAGTAATTTATGAAATAGAGTATTTTCTTCCGGAATTCGCTCATATTATGTTGGTAATTAGGATTAGTATGAGCTATAGTCGCGACGCTGTTATTCCCGGCGTGACTCCTCCTCTTTGCTTACGTCTTAGAAATTGAAGGCTCTATAAACTCTAGGTAGGTAGTATCGTTCGCCATTTTTGTTCTTTCGTTGCCGAGGGATCTATTTGCCACACCGTTAAACATTATCATGTCGTAGCTCCTATGATAATAAATCAAACGCACTGTAATTCAGCAAATAATTGAGCAGCAAATAACGTCCTCGTGTGCTTTCTGCGAACGCCAAGAAAGAGCCAAAATGGCGGGCGATTATATTAAGTATTTATCGAGCCTTCTTTATCTTCATCAGCGAATCACAAGACGCTCACGTTTAAATGTCGCTGACCTGCAACGTGATTGGCTGCCGGAAATAAGAGCGACGGGACTTTAATATTAACATTTATTTTGTCTGGCAACATGAAATTCATTACTTTAATTAAACAGTTAACGATTCACGAGACCTAACCTAAAAATGTAGTTTGATCACGTGAAATGATTAGTAAGTACGAATTCCGAAAACAGAACACCAATTTAAAAATGTAGTATAGCTTACTTAAAATACTTTCAAGCACTTTCTTTCTTGGAGAAGTCGCTACCATGCTATTTCCTCTCTTGGATATTTTAATAAAAATCTAAACACGAAAGAATTTCATTACAATGTCAATATATTTACGTTCATGTTTCATACGAAGTAGGTCTATAAGCTATTTCTTATTTAATTACACTTACCTGAATATAGAGTTGAATTGGAATCACAACGCAACAGGACTGCATTATGTATTGATATTAATATTAATACCGATATTAATAATTAATTATTAATTCACAAGGCTAGGTACTTGCATTTTCATCAGTTTACTTTACTGCAAACCGAAGTTATTGCTGCCAACATAACAGTTGCAAAATAATTGACAATTGTAGTATTTTACAAATCTGGCTTTCAGGTAGTAGCTCCCTGTAAAGCAGGTTTGAATAATTTGAAGGAAAAATTGTTCCGAGATCGATACCCGGCCTCGGAACAATTTTTCCTTCAAATTATTCAATTGTAGTATTTGTCAGTACCCGAAATTCGAAACGCAGTTGGTAAAAGAAAATTTAACCTGAGAGCTAGAAAATCACTATAATCCACTAGCATATGTAGTAATAGGGGGAAATGGTTATGTTTCACCCTTACGATATTAAGTAAGCTGGCCCGGACTGTAGTATGTAACACATATATTTTGTGTACAAATTCTAATTACGTTTGTGTAAAGGAAGCTACCCATTCACAGGATGTGGTTTAATAATTTTTCTCCATTCTAACAGATTTTTAAGAAACTATGTATAGGAATTACAGGTAGCATATATTTTTGTGTAGAAACTCTGGTTGCGTTTGTGTAAGAGAAACTAATACCACGGTCTAGTATATAGCCACGAAGCTCAATACGTAGGAAATATGCATCCATACATAGTTGCTAACCACTAGGATCGCTACTATCGCCTTATCACAGTCAATGCGAAATAGTACCGGCTCAGTCTATTGTTCCTAGTACCCTCAACAACTCAAGCTTCATGACTGTATATACTCTACTGTGTTAATACTATATGACTGGTGTATTATTATAAGCAGGTGGTAATGTCTTTTGTAGAGAGAGGAATTTGATACTGGTCTTCGTTTAATTAATTTCTAGACTTCATCCACCGTTAATATATAAATACCCCTTTCACCATTATTACTCGTCAAATTACTCCCACTTATAATTATTTTTGGATGTTATATTGCAAGTCGTACTTCAATATTTACACCTGACTGTTTAAATATTAAACTGTGCATCCATTTTGTTGCAGTATCTAAGGAGTTTTACATTTACATTAATTTGTAAAATGGCTTTACATTCATTAATTAATTTAGCAATTATTCTATAAATATTTCACAAGTAATCAATTTTAACTTTCAGATATATTTTTTTGTTATTCTATGGTGTTGTGGAACCTAACATTTCCAACGCTTTGGAACTACGTACAGATTTCAGCATCAGACTAGGTAGTAGGTTAGCCTACTCCTGGGTTCGCTACAACTGGCTACCGGTACTACAAACAACGGAAGAATAATATTCTTCTATACAGGGTGATTCAGACCACCAGTAACAGTAATTTATTTCGGAAACTAGTGCATTAAAATTTTCGAGACAAAAATATTTATACTAAAGCACATGTGAACTTTCACTTGAGCTTGATTTCATCAATGAATCTTAACAGGAAGTAGGATCAGTGGCGTATCACTTTAAAATTTCAAATGGGAGTAGTGATCAAATATGGTACCATTTGATAGAGCTCTTCAAAATAAACAACTTTCAGAGGAAACGTTTTTACTAATTCCTACTCTTTCAATGAGAAAACGTACGAAAAAGCAATGGGTGAATCGGACCACCGTTGTCATTTATTTCGGAAACTAGTGCATTAAAATTTTCGAGACAAAAATATTTTTAACTAAAGCACATGTGAATTTTCACTTGAGCTTGATTTCATCCATTAATCTTAACAGGATGTAGGGTCGGTGGCGTGTCACTTTAAAATTTCAAATGGGAGTCCGGTCAAATTTGGTACTATTTGATAGAGATCTTCAAAACAAACAACTTTCATTGGAAACGTTTTTATTAATTAACACTCTTTCAATGAGAAAACATACGAAAAACAATGCCATCAATATTGAGAAATGTTACAATACGAAAATGTAAACAAGACAATGTTACTGAAAACTGGACAATGTCATTAATTTTTACAAATGTTCAAACTGTCTGCCGTTCTGACCAGCACATACTCATACTCTTGTTATAACACTGTCAGTGACTCCTAATACTTCGGCGTGGTCAAGTGACTGGCAGGTCTCTCGTACGTTTTCTCATTGAAAGAGTAGGAATTAATAAAAACGTTTCCTATGAAAGTTGTTCCTTTTGAAGAGCTCTATCAAATAGTACCAAATTTGACCGGACTTCCATTTGAAATTTTAAAGTGATACGCCACTGACCCTACTTCCTGTTAAGATTCATTGATGAAATCAAGCTCAAGTGAAAGTTCACATTTGCTTTAGTTAAAAATATTTTTGTCTCGAAAATTTTAATGCACTAGTTTCCGAAATAAATGACAACGGTGGTCCGAATCACCCATTGCTTTTTTACGTTTTCTCATTGAAAGAGTAGGAATTAATAAAAACGTTTTCTCTGAAAGTTGTTTGTTTTGAAGAGCTCTATCAAATGGTACCATATTTGACTACTACTCCCATTTGAAATTTTAAAGTGATACGCCACTGACCCTACTTCCTGTTAAGATTAATGGATGAAATCAAGCTCAAGTGAAAGTTCACATTTGCTTTAGTTAAAAATATTTTTGTCTCGAAAATTTTAATGCACTAGTTTCCGAAATAAATGACAACGGTGGTCCGAATCACCCATTGCTTTTTTACGTTTTCTCATTGAAAGAGTAGGAATTAATAAAAACGTTTTCTCTGAAAGTTGTTTGTTTTGAAGAGCTCTATCAAATGGTACCATATTTGACTACTACTCCCATTTGAAATTTTAAAGTGATACGCCACTGACCCTACTTCCTGTTAAGATTAATGGATGAAATCAAGCTCAAGTGAAAGTTCACATTTGCTTTAGTTAAAAATATTTTTGTCTCGAAAATTTTAATGCACTAGTTTCCGAAATAAATGACAACGGTGGTCCGAATCACCCATTGCTTTTTTACGTTTTCTCATTGAAAGAGTAGGAATTAATAAAAACGTTTTCTCTGAAAGTTGTTTGTTTTGAAGAGCTCTATCAAATGGTACCATATTTGACTACTACTCCCATTTGAAATTTTAAAGTGATACGCCACTGACCCTACTTCCTGTTAAGATTCATTGATGAAATCAAGCTCAAGTGAAAGTTCACATTTGCTTTAGTTAAAAATATTTTTGTCTCGAAAATTTTAATGCACTAGTTTCCGAAATAAATGACAACGGTGGTCCGAATCACCCATTGCTTTTTTACGTTTTCTCATTGAAAGAGTAGGAATTAATAAAAACGTTTTCTCTGAAAGTTGTTTGTTTTGAAGAGCTCTATCAAATGGTACCATATTTGACTACTACTCCCATTTGAAATTTTAAAGTGATACGCCACTGACCCTACTTCCTGTTAAGATTAATGGATGAAATCAAGCTCAAGTGAAAGTTCACATGTGCTTTAGTGATAAATATTTTTGTCTCGAAAATTTTAATGCACTAGTTTCCGAAATAAATTACTGTTACTGGTGGTCTGAATCACCCTGTATTGTTAATAGTAAAACAACTAATTATTTAAGTTAATTGAGACACCCGAATAACATGAATAAACCTATATATTATAATACACGACTATGTAAAAGAAAACTATAATTTATTTTCGATTAATGAAACTAGTTAATAATTCTATTACCACAAAGAAGAATAATTCAATCGTTAAACCTAAAAGAAGACAAGTAGTTATAATGATATCGTAGTGATACACTAGTGTTCAAAGATACCTGACCCTACTAATCGACATATGGATACAAGTTAATTTCTCTTAAATGTATAATACTACATTATGCAACGAGCCTATAATGAAGGTAATTAAGAAGTGAGTATGGATATTTATGAAACGAGCGCAAGCGAGTTTCATAATTTTCATACTCACTTCATAATTACTATTATAGGCGAGTTTCATACGACTTTTTATGCTCGACCATATTTCTAACTTGATATTATTAATTTTATTGTATCTGACCTGGACCAATGTCCCGTATGTTGTGAGATGTGCGCAGACGCGAAAGTATTGATTTTTTCCGAGGAACAGATGTTCACATTGACCTTGCTAGGCCATAAGAACCTACAGAGATAACATTGAAATAAAATTAGACATTGAAAAACGAGATGACAAATTGAATTTATTTGAATATTATTTACAATTAACGCTAATTATTATAGTAACAGAACATAACCTTCTGCGACAGTATTGGATTTCCAGTCTCCGTGACTTTTCGCTAATTCTCTTTCGATTGCATATCCGAGAATAATCGATACTTGCGGTTTTATAACGGTAGAAAGCTGACCTGTCATTGGCTGAACAGTTGTAACCTGAGTCGTCATTGGCTGAAAGACCTGACCTTTTATGAGTAGGTGTACTTTAATGACATGCATTAAAGGTCTGCTACTAGGTGTATGATTACTACATTTCGGCATGGTCGAGCATAAATCAGATTAGATGATGAATTTTACAAATCTCATTAGAAGTGGAGGACCTTATTGATTTATATTTTTAATGGAATGATTGATTTTTTAATATTTTGGTTTTATTTAACAGATCGGGCAATTTTTGTTGTGAATATTTTTTTCTAAAGTGAGGTCTTAAGACGTTACTGCATGTTTCAAATGAGGTATAGTAGGGAAAGCTAATAATAATACTAATAATAATAATAATAATAATAATAATAATAATAATAATAATAATAATAATAATAATAATAAAGAACTGCTAAGCTATTACTTTGAACTAATTATTTAATTGCTCAGCGTAACCTCACTTAACATATAAGGACTTACTAATTCTTTTGCGAAGGTTTCTTCTAACATTTGCCTAATGCGGGAGTAGTACTGTCACATTTCAAATATTGCTTTATTCGTTCCTTCAAATTTTCTTTTTTGATAGTTGTAAGTGTGACTTTTTTTACGTATCCCCTTAAAGGTATTTCAAAGAGTTAATGGCAGATAAGAGGGGAGACCAGTGCCATGTCCAGTACGTCCAATCTATCCCCGGACTTATTTAATGACTCACGTTCCTGTAAGTCTTGCGAAATGTGGCAACGCACCAACCTCCTTGCATCACATTTCTGCTCTTACACTGGGGGGTATATTCTCCAAGATTGTAGGTAACTGTGCCTTCAGAAAAGTAAGAATGTCACACCAAACATTATTTTCAAACTCGCTGTAACTTTTTATGACTTCACTTTAGAAAGAAAATCAAATATAAGTCCCTTTGTTAAGGAATTCTGAATTGAAACGCGAATTCCAAACAGGTGGTTGGGAAAAAGAATCGACAGAATGGCCAGTCCGCTGCCCCGATCTCAGAGTCTATCACTATTGATTGTGAGGTTATTTGAAGGAGAAGGTTTAATCTCGAAACCCGCGAGACATTGACATTCTGAAAACAGCAATTGAAGTGGGCATGTATCATGAAGCAATGAGTGACTTTCAAAAGTGTTGCCGATTTTGCTTCAATGTGAACGGCGAGCAGTATGAGACAATAAAGTCACTCTGGTTGGTATTATGTATTTTTCTTTATTTTTAAAGTCTCATTTTCTGTAGCCATAAAATTGTGATCAGCGTGTAACCATATTTTTTACTCACACTGTATTTGGGCCATCTTGTATATATGTATTAATCTCAATTGCTTATCTACTTTTTTGTCCTATGATCAATTTGGAACTTGAGACAGTGACTATGAGGGAGTTCCTTACGGTATGTATTTATTTTCTCTGGATTTTCCGGACGCTAAATAACCTACGATGTTGATAAAGCGTCGTAAAATAACCTAATAAAATAATAAATAAATCTCTGGATTTCTTATTTCATCTGCTTTAATATAAACGTGACCTATCTAAATATGTTCACTTGTTGGAATTTTAATATTTTAGTAGTATGATAGTTATACATTGTGTAACAATGTCAGCTATATAATTGTAAACTCACCTTGAAAACATTGATGGCCACTTTAGTGAACATGAGGACGCAGTACCCCCAATCAGGATCTCTGCACAACAGGAACATATATTCCGTCCATACAAGTAGAATAGCAGCTGTCGTCACGTGACGAGGCCACGTGATACCGTTTACATCGTGATCCACAGTAGCGACTATAGCTGACAGAGCGAAGCAGATCCATTTCAACCATGACTCCCAGTCCGCCAAATACAGTTTGGGTGACTGGATAGCGTGCACCACTTCCTGACATCAAACAAAATGTTAAACTTAATACTTTGATGAATTCTACTCTAACGTTACTCGTAGATTGCCCAATAAGTTTACATTTATCTGTACATTCACATTTTGGCAAGAAACTATTATTTTTCCTCTATCTATGGCTTGATTTACTTTTTGTTTAAACAAAGCAAATCTGAATTTGATATCGCAGAGACTTATATCACAGTCTACTATATACAGTCGCGAAGCTTGAGGTGATTTTTTGCAAATCTCGCCATAAAGCGCTCCAAGCGGTCAGCAACTAGAAACAATAGACTGTCCACGGTCGACTTTAGATTTAGAGTGGACTGAGTCGTATTTCCATCGAGTGCTAGGTCGTTGCGTATTTCGCATTGATGCTCGTGAAGAAAAATCCTAACATCTATTTCTTATTTTACTTCTAGATGCAAAAAGTGGTTAATAAACAGCTGGAGGGAAGATCTAATGATAAAGAATGAAGCATATCTTTATAATAATATAAAGTTTTGCTCTCTTCATTTCGAAAACACACAATTTATGAATGAAAACAAAAATAAATTAATCTGGAATGCAGTTCCAACTTTATTTGATGTTTCAAATAAACCTGTTCTCTTATTATCTGCAGCTGAGAAACAAAAGCTTTGCACTAATTCTACGTCTGTATCAGCTGAGTCCTTGAATAATTGTACATTTTCAGACAACTTAGGCCTACTTTTTTTTCAAATGATATATTTTTAATTATAGCTGTTAATTTTGTTGTTATTTTTATTAGTTACTTTACTAGAGATGTAGAAAAAGTAAGTCTGTTACAATAAAATTTATTGATCACGTTTTTTTCCAATTCTGGTGTGATTATTATTGCTTAACCTCATCCCACTTTGTTAACTACGTAAGCCTACACTACAAGTACCGGTACACGGAAGTTACTCCCATTAATTCATATTTCCATTATTATTGTTATTATATTATCGTTGTAAAGGGAAATGCAAATTAATATTTATTGGTTTCATAGTTCATTATCGCTATAATCTTGAATGAGTGAAGCGATTATAGTAAATTTCCGTTCGTTTTGCACAAACAAAAATAATATTAACCTATTTCTTGCAGGTACCTTCGAGTTTATGGTGGAATTTAATATACTTCATTAAAATAATAAATTAACTTTATCCTTTTAATATTTCAATAATGGAAGGAAGGTGTTAATTTTTCCAAAAGAACACGACAACGAAAGTGTAACATATTTTGTCATCTGCTAGGAGAGATCTGTGATGATGAGGCGATAGTAGCGATCCTAGTGGTGGGCAACTACCCATGTTTGCATTTTTACTACATATTGAGCTTCGCGACTGTATATAGTAGACTATGCTTATATGTCCATTAAGGGTAGTATAGTCAGTTAAAAATATATGCATAATATACTGGAATAATTGATTTATTTCATTATCATAACCATTATCTATATATTCAATATTTTGACCTCGAAAACTATTCCAAAACCAATCTCTTCTCTTCTTTCCTTTATAATAATTATTAGACGTTGTCTTGTAACCTTTTATTAGTTAATGATCCTAATTAAATATTTATAAGCTATCATGCGTTTAAAAGTAAGAATTTTATCCTCTGAATTTAAAAAATATAAATTTACCAATTACAATAACCTATAGGCCTACGTATAACATTTTTATCGTAAAGGATTAATGTTTAAAATTATAAATTTGAATATTTTATACATTTTGATTACACAACTTTTAACACTATATCACAGAGGAATATATATACTTTATATTCCACATGCATATTTTTATTGACTTTGTATATAAATGGTAAAACAGTAGATAAATTAGTACATTAAAATATGATTGTATTATATATAATTTCGTGCAGGCGTAACAAAATCAAAAAAAAAAAAAAATGGAATATGAAGTGACATAAGTAACATTATTAAAAGAAAGTATGATGAAGGCATGTAATCAAAATATTATGATGATAATTATTGATATATTTAAAATGAAAATAAATACTAGTAACGTCAAATATGAAATTTCTTAAGTCATCAGCAGGTTTCATACGACAAAAAATTAAATTATAAATTATGTTATCTGGATTCAATTAAATCAAATAATTCATGTTGTAAGATTACAAAAGTTTGTACATTAAAACTCGAGTATACATACATAGATACAGGAAATAAAGTTTGTAAGAAATTTGTGACAACTAACCATAGAGTTAAGCAAGGATGTAAATTTACACCGAAAAACCGAACATATATTACGGCCTGGTCTAGATCGAAAAGTCATTGACTGTGCCGTATTTCGCACTGTTGTGAAAAGTTTTGTAACCTGTGAAATGTTCGTTATCAGTTGTAATAACTGTAAATGGCTAAAATACAATAATTTGAATAATAATTTGGGACAAGGAGACGTTTGTAGCTCTATAAATTCTAACAAAAAGAAGTCAGAGTTATCCTTCTTCCGAAAGATCCAAAATATAATATACAGGGTGTTTAAAAAATACGGGGCATAATTTCAGGTATGTATTTCCCACATGTAGACAATCAAAATAGTTCATTACAACATGTGTCCGGAAATGCTTCATTTCCGAGTTATGGCCTTCACAATATTGAAATTCACCGGAACGTTTTTCTTTCCGCAGGTCGTTTTCATTACAGAAGACATTCAAAATGTCCAGACCTCACATCGATGTCTCATTGACCTGCGAACACGATCCCAAACTCCAGGAGTATTGCATATGTCCTCAGAACATGCCACAATTCGATTCCGAAGGGATTCCAAATCAGGCACCGGAGACGAATAAACCAATGATTTTAAATGGTCCCACAAGTAGAAATCGAGAGGGTTCAGATCAGGTGAGCGTGGAGGCCAAGCAATTGGGCCACCTCTACCTATCCATCGATCACGAAAACTTCCATCCAAGTACCGGCGAGCCGTACGACTGAAGTGTGCAGGAGCGCCATCATGCAAGAAGTGAATGCGTTGACGATTGATCAGTGGAGTGTCTTCTAAAACATGAGGTATGGTTCTGGTGAATTTCAATGTGAAGGCCATAACTCGGAAATAAAGCATTTCCGGACACATGTTGTAATGAACTATTTTGATTGTCTACATGTGGGAAATACATACCTGAAATTATGCCCCGTATTTTTGAAAAACCCTGTATACTTTATGAAAATAATATATAAACCTTATGTATTTCGTATTTCAATAGTGGAAGGAAGGTGTTAAATTTTCAAAAGAACACGATATCAAAAGTAGAATACATTTTATCGTCTGCTAGGGAAAGAGTCTGTGATGAGGCGATAGTAGCGATCCTGGTCGCTAGCAACTATTTATGGATGCATATTTCAACTGTCTATGTTTGCATATTTAGTAAGTATTGAGCTTCGCAACTGTATGTACCAAACTGTGGTAGTAGGTTAGCCTACTCCTGGGTTCGCTACGACTGGCTACCGGTACTCCAAACAACGGTAATGTATACAATTTCGTGTAGGCCTAACAAAATGAAAAAAAAAAAAATGGAATATCAAATGACATACGTAACATTATTAAAAGAACGTATGATGAAGGCATGTAATCAAAATATGATGATAATTATTGATATATTTAAAATGAAAATAAAGACTAGGAACGTCAAATATGAAATTTCTTAAGTCATGAGCAGGTTCCATACTAAAAAATTAAATTATAAATTAGGTTATCTGGATTCAATTAAACCAAATAATTCATGTTGTAAGATTACAAAAGATTGTACATTAACACTCGAGTACGCATAGATACAGGAAATAAAATTTGTAAGAAATTTGTGACAACTAATCATAGAGTTAAGCAAGGATGTAGTTTTTCACCATTGCTTTTTAACTTATATTTAGACGAGATGCTAATAGAGTGGGAAAATGGTACTAAGAGAGGAATAGAAGTTTGCTATTGGAGAATTTCTGAATGCATCTGCTTTGCTGACGATCAGGTATTAATAAATGAAAGTAAGGACGAAATACAATATAATATATATCTACTGAATAAAAAAGCACACACGTATAATTAAGATATCAACAACAAAAACGAAAGTGATGGCTTTTGAAAGGTATAAATATAAAACGATTAAAAATAATAATAAATGATACAATTTTAGAACAGCTGTGTTTATTTTAACTATTAAGAAAATATGATATCTTACGAATACGACAAAGAATTACAGATTAAATGGTCGAAGTTCCAGTTTAGATGTCGCACAATACATAGAATTTTGAGAAAAAAATAAGGATAGAAATAAAAATTAAATTATATAAAACAATGGCGGTACCCACAATATTATATGGTAGCGAAAGTTGAGTACTAAGTCAGAAAGAGGAAAGCAGCATACATGTTGCTGAAATGAAGTTCCTCATAGCTACTGAAGGATGAACAAAATTAGGAATGAAGCAATAAGGCAGGAAATAAAAGAAAAAATGGGGTGACCATGTTCAACGCATGGAGAACAAACGAAGACCAAAAGTTCTCCACGAGTTCAAACCAGTAGGAAGACGAGATCCCGGAAGTCCTACACGACGATGAACTGTTGATCCGGAACAGGATAAGCATCCTACCGTAAAGAAGAAGAAGAAGATTACCAAAGGAAGTCTATTAGGTCTATTATAAGACCAACGGACAATAAAGTAAATGAGAACCTAAGCAAAGATGGTGATATTTACTTCGATCTATGATAATTTTTGAGTCTGAGAACGGACCATAAAGCCCAAATCTTACTCTAAAGAAATCTTCATACATTTTAAGGTATAAGTGTTATTTTGATCAGAATACAGCTAATCCATAAATGTAGGTATTGAATATTTTTGTGGTATAACAACGGTAGAAGTATCGTTAATGTTAAATTACCTGAAAGAAGAAGAGTCCCATAGAAGCCAAAGTTACTATTCTCCAAACTTTGAAGTCAAGCCTTGCTGGTAGTTGTATTTGACTCTGGTTGTAGTAATAGAGAATCATTATCAACGTGGTGAAAGATATCAAGAACACTGTGTAGATGGCGATAATTATGTAGAACCAGGATTTCAACTTCTTCCACTTGAGGGTTAGGAAACTTTCAACCAGCGGATGCATCAAAAGTCTCTCTTGTCCGGACTTTGTTCCCGTATCAAAGAGAGCATTAAGCACTTGCATCTCTCTGGTGTACCCATCGCGGGGTAATAGAACTCTGTAGTCAACAGACACTACACACTTTGGATCATTGATAGAAAATTCGTTCACGGATATCGATGAATCCAGCACCTCTTCAAGAAGTTCTACAGGTTGAGTAGTGGCACTAATAAGAAAATCCACTGCTGTGAACTTTCTTCCGTTTGTATCGGTCATTCTAGCTGACATATCAGCTCCTTTCTTCAGCAGAAGACGTGCACAGTCACGCCGACCTTGCTGACAGGCCAAATGCAATGGAGTACATCCGTGAATATCTCTTGCCTCAACAATTTTTCTATCACTATTGTGGTCTAAAAGAGATTCCACAACACCTGAATGACCATGCGAAGATGCGAGATGCAGGGCTGTACTCTCGTTTTGTGACAAAACGGACGTTTTCACAGTGATATCGCATCCGAAGGAAAGTAATATCTTCACACACGCCAAATATCCAAATATAGATGCGATATGAAGAGGAGTCAACCCTCCTGGATCTGTTTTGGTGTTAATAAATGAGTCTTTATTGGAAAGATTATGTCTTAGAAGTTCCTCTAACACTTCTGGGTGGTTTCCCTCGGCTGCTCTGTGCAGGACAGTCATGTTGCCGTCTAGCGTGCACGTGAAATCAGCTCCAGCTTCTAGCAATCTCTTAACACACGGAACGTTGCCACTGGATACAGCTTGAAATATCGCAGTCTCCCCTCGATTGTCTCGAGAGTTCGCTATCTGAAATGGATTTTAACATCGAATGTTTACAAAGACATTAAATTCATTTTGAGGCACCTAACAAAGCTTTTAAACTATGATAATAAAAATATGGAAATGAATCGAAATTTTAAGTTTCATCAAGTTTCATTCAACTTGCAATATTGTCACTAAAAATTTTTTGTACATAGGTACTTAACCCTTAAATTGGCAAAACTTCATCTCGCACTCTAGTTTATTAAACCGTGTCGGACTGTAAAGAAAACAACTATCGCAATGTTCATATTTTATATGTTGTACAATATTATATTATTGTGAAATTTAAATTTTCCTACCAATTTTTTTTCTATTTTATAGGCCTATTAAAATTATAGCATTATTAACCTGCTGTATCCTATAGGATACTTTGCGAATTTAAAGATTAAAAACGAATATTCTTTACTAGTCTCATTTGGACATCTAAATTTCCATTCTCAAGTTTACTAGTGAAACAATTTGTTTTGAAAATTGATTTTAAGACGCAGAAAGACCATCCAGTGTTTTCCTCGACTTATAGTATAGTATGATGCCTTCAGAAGTAATTCAGCAAAGAAGTATATTATTAATTATTATTGATATATTTGAAGAGTCCACTGCAAGAATGTTGGATGTCACTTACTTGTCGAAAATGGACCAAGACTGTCAATGCATAGCTTAAGACATATAGAATGTACATAGAGAGTTATATGGCATTAACACTGATAGTCATTGTCCAGTAATGATCGGAAAATCACAGTTAAGCTTTGAGCGCTAAGCATTTCAAACTTTCAATTGCTTCTCCTGCAAAATGTATTCCAAATGACATCCATCATTCTTGCAGTGGACTCTTCATTTGTTACCTAAGGTTTTAAATTTTAGAATTGTAATTTTCAAGTCTGAGTGACTAAACATGTTGACGCTTATCGTGATGTAGAACTAGTTCCTTATTTTCGTTACGTATGGGATAATTCACCATCACATAAAAGTGCAATTCATTCTAGCCAATACAATGAGAACAACGGGAAAACAAGCAGATTAAGGGGGTATAAGGAGAAGACGATTAAAGTGAAAACAAGAGATAAGCAGGAGAAGAAGAGAAAGATAAGGAGATTATGGGGAATATAAGAGAAAGAAGGAGACTAAAAGGATAACAAGGATTTAGCATGGAGAAAATGGGGAATAGAAGAAGAACAAGGTAATACAAGAAGAACAAGGGGAAAACTAGGAGAATAATCTATACTAATAATAAATCTGTAGCCGAAATTTTTCTGGTAATTTTCGATTTTCCAAAAATAATTGGTCCTAACATATATAATTAACCACCCTGAAACCGAAAATGGCATTTTTGAAATTTTTGTTTGTATGTCTGTCTGTATGTTTGTTACCTTTTCACGCGATAATGGCTGAACCGATTTATATGAAAATTGGTATATAAATTAAGTTCGTTGTAACTTAGATTTTAGGCTACACGGCATTCAAAATACTTTATTTAAAAGGGGGGTTATAAGGGGGCCTGAATTAAATAAATCGAAATATCTCGCTTATTATTGATTTTTCTGAAAAATGTTACATAACAAAAGTTTCTTTAAAAATCATTTCCGATAAGTTTTATTCTTTGAGAAATTTTGACAGGACTGATATTTAATGACTTAAATGAGTTTTAAAATTAAAATAACTGCCATCTAAGGCCGTGTAATGAATTAAAAAACAAATGACTTCGTCTATAAGGGGCCTTGGACAGCAACAATCGAAAGCTATGAAAGATAGCCTACAGATAAAGTTTCTGTATTTGTATGAAGTAATTTCGGAAGCTAAATTAACCGATTTGTATAATTAATTATTAATTCACCATTGGAAAGTGTAGTTTCTCTAGGTGGACATAATGCTATAATGTTATTACAGTAACTTCTGAGTGAATCGAGGACAGGTAAGATTAAAATAGCTTCTTATGCACAGAAAACTTGATAGGCTATTCTGTACATTCGTTTCCTGTATTTCCTAAAATAATTTTTATGACCAAATGAGTGGTCTCTGGATCAAAATGATCGCAATTTAATTATGCAAACACAATTTAAATTAAATAACATAATAAACGATTTATCCTTATATCAAACACGAATGTTCCCTGGATCAAATGTCCTATTTTAATTATGTAATTACTTTATATTTATTTCTAACGGGTGCAGCGGAGCGCACGGGTACGGCTAGTGGGAATATAAGAGAAAAAGGAGACTAAATGGAGAAGAAGAGGAAGATAAAGCGTACAAGGAGAATAAAAGGAATGTAAGGTCAACAAGAGGAATACAAGAAGAATATATGGAAGATAAAGAGAACAAATGGAAGACAAGGAGTTTAAGAAGAATATAAGGGAAAGAAGGGGACTAAAAGGAGGACTAAGGGATAGACATGAAGAACAAGGGGAAGACTAGGAGATTAAGGGGAATATAAGGAGAAAGGAGTGCTGAGAGGAGAACAAGGGGAAGACAAAATGTACAAGGAGAATAAAAGGAATGTAAGGTCAACAAGAGGAATACAAGAAGAACAAATGGAAGACAAGAAGTTTAAGAAGAATACAAGGGAAAGAAGGGGACTAAAAGAGGACTAAGTGGTAGGCATGAAGAACAAGGGGAAGACTAGGAGATTAATGGGAATGTAAGGAGAAAAGAGGACTGAAAGGAGATCAAGGGGAAGACGAAATGTACAAGAAGAATAAAAGGAGAACAAGGGGAAGACAAAATGTACAAGAAGAATAAAAGGAGAACAGAAGGAATATAAAATCAACAAAAGGAATATAAGAGGAACAAACGGAACACAGAGAGAAGAAAAGGAAGACAAAGAGAACATGAGGAAGATAAGAACAATGGGTAGAAACAAGGGTACAAACTGTGAAGGAGGGAGTGGGAAGGATCAGGACAGTCAGATTATTTCCACCCTCAAACTTATGTTTGAGGATCTTAAATCTTCAGTGCAGATGGAGGTGAATGAACTAAGAAAATCAGTTGAATTCATGTCGTCCAAGTTCGATAGTCTTAGAGAGGAACTGGCGCACACAAGACATGAACTCAACTCCACGCAGGAGGAGATGAAGAGGCTAGTGAAAGAAAATGACCATCTTAAGCAGGAAGTGAGTGATCTGCAGCAGTACACACGCAGAGACAATATAATGCTATTTGGAGTTCCGGAGGTCGATGAACAATCAACTTATGAAGTTATTGACCAAATATCGGAAGTCATAGGCGGTAGTGAATTGGTGCAACATGATGTAAGCATAGCACATCGTATACCATCCAGGCCAGGAAAGACGCGTCCTATTGTCATCCGCTTCACAAAGAGGAGAAGTCGTGATGAATGGCTCCAGCTGTTCAGGAACGAGGCCAAGAAAGACGACAGCGGCCCTGGGATTGCGACAAAGAAAGTCAACAGGGAACTTCCGGAAGGAAGAATCACAGCAGGTGACCAACTGACAGCAGTGACCAGAGACCTTTTGAATAAGACAAGGGATGCAGCACGACTGAAGAATTATAAATTTGTATGGACAAGAGACGGTAAGATATTTGCAAGAAAAGATGAAGCCAGCCCCGTGAGTAAAATCACTAATGTTGACGATGTAAATAATTTGTAAATACTATTGTGTCGGTAACCACGTTTAATTATACAATATAATTGACTTAAAAATGGCTAGTAATACTATATTAAATGAAATCCATCAGTGCAAATTTAATAACAATAATAACACAATGGTTTTTAACGATTTACTTCACTGCAATGAGTATATTACCAATATTCTATCAGATCTTAAAATATTTCACTTAAACATTCGTAGCATCAACAAAAATTTTTCCGAACTCTGTGTTTTACTTAATAATTTTTCCTTTTACTTTGATATTATAGTTCTAACTGAAACCTGGCTTGATCATGACTCTGGCTATGATATTAATGGTTATAAAAAATTTGTTAAAAGTAATAAGTATAATAAATGTGATGGTATAGTTGTATATTTTAAGGAAAACATCGTAGTGTCTTTAAGTGATATTGACATTTCCCATTGCAACGCTATACATTTTCAATTAACACTTATTAATGATACTCTTGTTAACCTAACTGCAATTTACAGATCTCCAAAACTATGCAAAAATGAATTTCTGAAAAATTTTGAAAGCTTCTTGTCAATATACAAAGATTTAAACAACCATGTTATTCTGGGTGACATAAACATTCAAATTTTAGAAAATAGATTAGATAATTTTGGCAACACGTATTTAAATATCATGCATGAATATGGATACGTGAAATACTTAAATTCCATTACTCGTCCATCATCCAATTCATGTCTTGACCATATTTTCCTAAAAACGGGAAATAACTTACATTTTATACCTGGAGTATATGCAAGCGCAATAACAGATCATTATATGACTTTTGCATTGTTGTCAATCAGTAATAAAAGTATTAGCAGAGAAGCCACTGAACCTTCGGACAATTATAAGCTAATTATAAACCATAAAAGCCTAATATCAAATATTAATAATATTAATTGGGAATCTATATTCTACAATGAAGACGCAGATACATGTTTCGATAATTTTTATAAAATACTCTGTAACCTAATTTGTAAATTTTCTAATCATGTCCCTCTCAAATTCTCAAGTAAGTACAAAAAAATTAAACCTTGGATTACCACAGGTATTGTTAAATCAATACGATCTAGGGATAAGTTAGCTAAGCAAGTTAAACGAGACCCACAAAACAATGTTTTATTAAATTACTACAAAAAATATAGAAATATTCTCACTAATGTAATAAGAAATCAGAGAATCAAATATTATTCTGAAAAATTTAACAAAAATAAAAATAATCCAAAGCAATTTTGGAAGACCATAAACGAAGCTACTGACACCCAATGTAATAAAAATAGTATATTAAAGACAATTATAAGTCGAAATGGAATAACAATTGAAAACAAGGAAACTATCGCAAATGAATTTAACGATTATTTTACTAATGTAAGTCATGACATCGTATCTAATATAAAAAAGAAAGTATTTGGTACTCATCACTATAAGCTTTATAATAAAAGTATATCATCTATGTTTATGTTTCCTGTAAACGAATGTGAAATCATTAATATTGTAAACAGTTTAAAAAAATAATGTGTCTCCTGGTATTGATGGTATTACAACAAATACCCTGAAACTTATTATCGAAGCTATTTCTAAACCACTAGCCTTTATATTTAATTTGTGCATATCTCAAGGTGTATTTCCCTCAGCCCTAAAACATGCTGTGGTGATACCAATTCACAAGTCTGGTGACAAAAATAATCTTAATAATTACAGACCCATTTCACTATTACCTAGTCTCTCTAAGGTATTTGAAAAATGTATAAAAACACGGTTAATAACATTTTTAGAAAAAAATAAACTACTAAATGATAATCAATTTGGTTTCAGAAAAAATTTGTGCACTGATGATGCTATTATGGCAGTTACCTCAAAAATAATTCAAGAATTAGATGTAGGAAATAAATGTCTAGGAATTTTTCTAGACTTACAAAAAGCTTTCGATACGGTCAATCACAGTATACTTTTGAATAAAATGGATAGATTAGGAATTAATGGAATTGCTTTAAAATTATTTAAATCTTACTTAAGTAACAGAACTCAAGCAACTAAAATAAATGATCACCTTAGTAAATCACGTAACATTGACATAGGTGTACCTCAGGGGACGATTTTAGGTCCTGTTTTGTTTTTAATATATATCAACGATTTACTTAAAATTGACATTGAGAAATATTCTGGTACTCTGTATTCTTATGCTGATGATACTGTGGTTATATTTAGCGGTTCGAGTTGGAATGAAACTTATCAAAATTCTAACAGTGGTATTAATATTATTAAAGAATGGCTGGATGCTCACTTACTTTCTTTGAACGTTTCTAAAACAAAATTAATACCATTTTCATTAACATCACATGGCCTTGAGCAATTAGAAATAAATAATAATATAAGTATAACTATACATGATTGTAACCTACCTACTTGCTCATGTAACGCTTTGAGTATATCCTCACAAGTTAAATATTTAGGCATTATTATTGACCAACATTTAAAATGGGACAAGCATATCTCCTTTCTGTGTAACAGATTGCGTAAAACAATCCACAAATTTTCCATTCTACGCTCTTATTTACCTGTTTATGTTCTGCGTACTGTGTACTTAGCTCTGTTTCAATCAATAATTCAGTATGATATTTTAGGTTGGGGAGGAATGGCAAAATCGACTCTCCGTCCTTTAAATCTGCTCCAAAAAAGAATTATCAAAATTTGTCTATATAAACCTTTTGATTACCCAACAAAATTAATTTTTCAGGAATTTGGCGTATCAAATCTAGAACAAATTTATAAACAAAAATTGCTGATTTACTTCCATAAAAACCACAATAAATTTAAATTTGATCCTCATGAATACCAGACGAGACAAAACTACAGTTTCTTTCTAAATACTCCCAAATGCCACACAACTGCTGGATTAAAACACAGCAGAAATTTTGGACCCAAAATATATAATACATTAATTAGAGCTTACCCTGAGCTAAGTACACTTAACACACATAGATTTAAGAAACAAATCAGATTAATTATTTAATTGTTTAAGCTAATTGAGTTAAAAATTGTTACTCTAATATTCATGTACTTCTGTATTTTCTATTTGTATATAGACCCTGTTATTACATGCTGTATGTATTTATTAATGTGATTGTGCTCAATGAACTCTCGTAATTTTTTGATATATTTTGTATAACTGATCTGAACTGCGCCCGAGCACGAGCTTCTGCTCTTTCGGGCTGCAATGCCTAATGTAGCTCAAGTGTATAGTATTAATAAATATTATTATTATTATTATTATTATTACAAAGAGAACAAGAGAATTCCAGGGTAATAAGTGGACGACAAGGAGAACAAGGGGAAGACAAGGAGAACAAAGGGACGAGAATAAGAATAAGGGAAAGACAAGGATAACCAGGAGATGAGAAGAAGAGGAATATAATAAGAACAAGAGAAAGACATTGAGAAGAAGAGGAATAGAAGGAAAATTATGAGAATATAAGGCAAACCAGAGGGATACCAGGGAAACAATGGAAATGCAAACACAAAAGGGGAAGACAAGGATAACAATGAGAATACAAGGATAATAAGGCAGAATTTCAAACTCTATTTAGCAGAAATAAAATAAAAAACCGTTTTGCAACACTGTGTTACTTACTCTTCTGCAATCAGAGATGTTGAGAATTTCTTCTAAAATATCTAGGTTGCCACTTTGTGCCGCAAGATGCAGCGATGTTGCGCCGTCAGAATTTTTCTCACACACGTCAGCACCCGCCTCTAA
Source organism: Periplaneta americana (assembly GCF_040183065.1). Taxonomy (NCBI): domain Eukaryota; kingdom Metazoa; phylum Arthropoda; class Insecta; order Blattodea; family Blattidae; genus Periplaneta; species Periplaneta americana. Next base: position 152,184,096 of record NC_091122.1, read on the forward strand.
GAATATCTCCACTCCTGCAAACCACTGAGTGGAGATTGCGTAGTGCAGAGAAGTGTTGCCGCTGGAATCTCTTTCGTCCACAGGATTTGCTTCTGCACTGTAGCTCCTGCTGGCCGAAGAATCCGCCTCAGAGTCTCTGTCGATGTAACAGTGAAGGAGAGCCTTCAGCGGCTCTTGAAGTCTGAGCGAGACGGCGAGGTGCATCGGTGTGCAGCCACTCCTGTCCACGTACTGTCCGTGCCGAGATAAAGCTTCCAGCTCCTTGACAGCCTCGGGACACTCCAGGGCCACCGCTGTGTGCATGCATGTAGTGCGCGGTGTTGTTACAGTCGATGACGGCTTTGCACCTGCTTCCAGTAATACCCTGATAACTTCTGGTAGTCTGCGAAAAAAAGAGTTAATTAAAGCCTAGATCATATATACCCAGATAGGTCGGCCTTATAGGCTTTGACGTTAACAACGTTTCTCAGGTTTACTACGCTGCCATCTAGTTGTTACATAAGGAGTCACGTCATAATTCCCATTTGAATTGCATTAGCGACTGTACTGCCATCTCGTGTTCTTTTACGGCGGACGGGTGACGATCATGGCGGTTGTTCTCTTCAAAGTGCTGCCGATTTTAACATAGCGATGAGTTATCTGTTACATATATGATCTAGGATTAAAGCAATTCAAGATTTATCAAATTAAATTAAATTATGTTTTATTTAACGACGCTCGCAACTGCAAAGGTTATATCAGCGTCGCCGGATGTGCCGGAATTTTGTCCCGCAGGAGTTCTTTTACATGCCAGTAAATCTACTGACATAAGCCTGTCGCATTTAAGCACACTTAAATGCCATCGACCTGGCCCGGGATTGAACCCACAACCTTGGGCATAGAAGGCCAGGGCTATACCAACTCGCCAACCAGGTCGACTAAATTTATCAATGTATGAATACATGAGACGGCCGTGTAGCTCAGTTGGACAGGTCCTGGGTTCAGCTCCGGAAGTCGGTAGGTTTTTGGAGTAAAAGTATGTCTTTCTTCTCGCTAGTTATGAGAAGTAATTTGGGAATTGACTATCACATGAAAATGTAGTCCCCTAGAACTCTGTGTATTCCCATTGTTATAATTGTATTACCCTTATTCTCCTTGCTTTCCCTTTGTACTCCTAGTATCCCCTTTATTAATTTTGTTTTCCCCTTATTCTTCTTGTATTTTCCTTGTTTTTTTATATCCCGTGTTCTCTTTGTCTTCCCCTTGCTCTCCTTGTATTTCTATTGTTCTTCTCATATTTTCCTTTTTCTTCCTTTATTCTACATTAATCTCTATGTCTCTCCAATGAAAGATTTCGATATTGAGGACCAGTTAATCTACGGGGGAAAATGTTAACCTGTCACCAACACATAAATTTGAAACTATGTTTTCCTTTAAAACTGTTCATTTTACGACTAATGTTTATTGGACTTTTTTTCTTGTTTTGGTGCGTACTATCACACATAAAATATTAGACCCGTTTTCTCAATAGTCTGTATGCTCTGTTTTAGTATAGAATATTATTATATTTGCTAAACAAAACTAACACTGAAAACTAAATCAATAAAAACAGAATATATCTAACTTAACTGTTAAAATCAAGATTGAAAATTCTGATGATTTAAATTTCAACAAATCAAGATCGACCGGCGAACTCAACTGTGCAAATTGTGTCGCCAACTACTGGGTGTTCAGTTCAAAATGTGTCATGGCTCGCTGTATGCCGTCATGTGGCTAGCCGATGAGCCTAGAGAATTCAATCTTCCTACACTTCCGCAGAGTTGTATAACCTAAGAGGCAGAAAAGTTGCCTAGCAAGTACGGCGTTCATTCTGAAGAGTACGTACCGATACGTACGGTAACGCCGGTAGTGGCAGGAATGTGAACTGTTTGGAAATACGTACTGTCGAGAAAAGGGGGAGAGGGTTAAGACGATTACTTACACTTTTGTTGACATTAACTTCGACGGTCAACATGGACACGGAGCATTTGATTTGTGTTGTGGAATGTTACCGTACGCAACCGATGTTAACAAATACCCTGCGTACGACTTGCCGGCGCAAAACACAGTTCGAAAGAGGTTATGGTAGCACACAGACCGTACAGACCGCCATCTGTTGCTACGACGTTCAAGTTATATCGTACACGTTCTCAAGTTCAGATTGAAGAACGCCTTAAATAATAGGCAACTTCTCTAACATATAAGCTGAAACTCGCTTCAAATCGGTGACCCAACAAGTGACGTCATGACACACTTTGAAATGAACACCCAGTAGTCTTTCCTAAAATCTCATACTTTTACACACACAAAATCACATCAACCTTGAAGAAAACAAATATCTGAAATTCTACTTGCAATTCATTTTGATTTTCAAATAAATCAGTTCAAGATATACATTTCTTTAAAGTTTCTCAATCACATGATTTATCATTTGTTGCAAATTAATATTTGCTAATACATATTACTAAAGAAAATATATGAACGTTCTCACCTATACGGCATCATCAGATATTCAAATGTTATAACGATATCTAAAACGTAAGTCCAATTGGAATTTGAATATCTGATGATGCCGTATAGGCGAAAACGTTCGTATATTTTCTTTAGTAATATGTATTAGGAAATATTAATTTGCAACAAATGATATTTCATATGATTCAGAAACTTTAAATGAATTTATACCTGAAGTTTTACTAAACAGAATTTATTTTAGTTCCTGAAAATTTGTAGGAACTTGAAATGCATTGTCAAAATTACAATTTTAGCTTAAAGGGCCTGAAATCTCCAGTAGGAACTCCTGGAATCCGGAGAGAGATTCCCATCTGTGCCACCCCATGAATTCATCATGCCTACAAACCTTTTAGATGCTGGCAGATGATTTTCGTCTCCAACAAGCTTCTCTCCAATTACATCAAAGCAGGACATCCCACAGTCATCAAGTGCGTCCTTATTTGCACCAGCTGCCAGTAGCATCTGAATGCATTCTAAGTGGACTCTCTGGCATGCCACGTGCAACGGCGTACTTCCAGGCTCTGTATGCGGCAGCTAGAAAAAAATAGAATTATGTAGTTTCGTACTTGTAAATTTATTGCAATTAGCTTAAATGTAAGTCATTCAAAAGTTAGTTGGAATTTTAAATATAATTTTGATACTTCTTTTCAATTCTGTCTTCATACTCCCCCCATTTAGATTTAACAAGACGGAGCCTTCTCGTTAACTACTGCATAATCTCTTCCTCATTCCATGAGACCTAGTTTCGAGACAACAGTGCAATACAGTAATTATTTGTAACCAAACTATTCACACATTATTATCACGCATATGAAGTGTTTGAAAGTCTAATTTTTAGTGGTTTATTTTACTACGCTTTATCAACTGTTAAGGTTAATTAAATGAATAATAATAATAGTAATAATAATAATAATGGCTTCATTTAATCTGGCAGAGTTAAGGCCGTAAGGCATTCTCTTACATTCAACCAGGACTAAAACTTGCTTACATAGTTAAACATACAACTGGATCGGAATTAAGTAATTACATACTGATACGATTTAGGTACATAATGAGATCAAAAGAGGTAGTTACATAAAAATGTACCTCATAAAATAAAAATAAACATAGTGGAATACATATTAATGTTGTTAGAATCAAATACGAATCACACAGAAACAGAAGCCGATAATTAAAAAAAAAAATGTACACAGTAAAAATAAAAATAAACACTTTGGAATACATACTAGTATTAGATTACAAGTAAGTAGGATTCACATAATTAAACCAGAAAGCGATAATTGAATAAAATGTAGACAATAAAAAATTTACTATTAATAAAAAAAACAGAGTGGGATACATATTGGTATTAAGTAATAACTAAACACGGTTTACATGATTACACAATAAAAATAAGAAACAAATAGTAAAAGTAAATACAGTGGAAAACAGTGCATTAAACATTTGCAACGCATTAGGTCTGGCACCTTATCATAAGATATTTTTCAAATTTACATTTAAAAGAAGTTACAGTTCGGCAGCCCTTGACTTCAGGAGGCAGAGAATTCCAGTGACGAGAAGTAGTAACAATGAAAGATGAAGAATAAAAAGATGATGTGTGGAGTGCTATTTCTAGCGTGTTATCGTATTGTGACCAAGTGTTTAAGTTATGATAGCGAGAAAGATTGTGGAATGGGACAGATAAGTAAGAGGGAGCAAAGATTTGCAAAATTCGGTATAAGAGAGAAAGGGAATGTAACTTTCTGCTCTCATTTAACCTGAGCCACAATAATGTATCGAAAGAAGGAGAAATGTGATAGTAGTAGTGAACATGCGAAATGTGATCGTAGTAGCGGTGATAATGTCAGAGAAATTAGACCAGGATCCAGCGCCGTAAATTACCTAGCATTTGCTTTTAATGGGTTGAAGGAAAACCCCGAAAAAACCTCAATCAGGTAACTTGTCCCAACCAGGATTTCAACCCGAATCCTCTCGTTTCACGGTCAGGCATACTAATCGTTATTCCACAGCGATGGACTTGAAATTTTAATGTATAATAGGCCTACGTCATTACAGAAAATTGGATTAATTTACAAATTAATACCACTGTTATGCATTTTAGAATTAGAATATGTTGGATTAACAATATGTGTGAAAAATATTCACACTTCTGCCTATGATAGTTTCTGGGAAATGGCACATTAAGAACCAATGTTTTGAGTTACCAAAGAAAAAAATATACATATATGTACATACTTTAAAATAACTCATCAATATAACTAAACAATTCATCCAATCGGAATGAAATTCATGTGGAATTTGCAAGAAACATGTCAATTTTTTTTTTTTTTTTGAAAATTTTGTCATTATTGGTTTAGTGGCAGAAACATGGATATTACGACGAAGTGAAGAGAAGCGAATAGAAACATTTGAAATGTGGATATGGAGAAGAATGGAACGTTTGAAGTGGACAAACAGAATAACAAATGAAGCTGTGTTGGAAAGAGTGGGTGAAGAAAGACTGATGCTGAAACTGATCAGGAAGATAAAAACGAATTGGTTGGGTCACTGGCTGAGAAGAAACTGCCTACTGAAGGATGCACTGGAAGGAATGATCAACGGGAGAAGAGTTCGGGGTAGGAGAAGATTTCAGATGAAGGACGATATTAAGATATGTGGATCATATGAAGAAAAAAAGAGGAAGGCAGAAAATAGGAAAAATTGGAGAAATTTGGGTTTGCAGTGAAAGACCTGTCTTTGGGCAGAACACGAATGAATGAATGAATGAATTAATTAATTAATTGGTTTAGTAGTTTACAAGTTAAAGAAAAACAAGTAGTAACCTCTCAGTTCTTGACATTTCATTCAATTCAATTCAATTTATTAAGCCATTAAACATACAGTGATAGGCTTCGTCACAATACAGAAGGGAGGAAAAAAAACATACACTTGAAAATACACATATAATTGAAAACAGTAAAGTTTAATTAGAATGAAAACACAAAACATTTTGAAACTCTAAAATTTAATGAAAACACTTCACTCTTAATGTAATAATTGTTGCTAATGTAAATAACTGTATTTATTAAAAAACAATTTCGTATGAATTTATGTTAAGAAACTCATCTACAGAGTAGAAAGGATTAATTAAAAGCCTATTATAAAATCTACTTTTGAAACTATTGGTTGGTAACTTATAATATTGACTGGGAAACTTATTACATGATTTCATTTCCGTGACGGAAAAATTTGTACTAGTTTTATGTAATCTACAGTATGGAATATTAATTTGTTCTCTATTTCTAATTTCATGATGATGTATATGAGTAATTGTCTATATTTTGTCGAGTGTAAAGGACTAGGTCATATATATATAAATTCATGACAGTTAAAATCTGTGATTGTTTGAAAAGAGATCGACAATGTTCAAGATAGTTTGATTGACATAGAATTCTAATGGCTTTCTTTTGCAAAATCAAGACACTCCCAATTTTGCTACCATTTCCCCAGAAAATTAAGGTATACCTAATTATCGACTGAAAGAACGAAAAGTAGGCACATCTTAAATAATTTTGAGAAACGCAAGTCACTAATTTCATTAATAAATATATAACTCTTGATAATTTTGTGCATATATATTCGATATGTTTTTCCCTGTTAAACTGGAGTCTGTAAGTCCCAATTGTATAAAACTCCCTGACTAAAGATCAATTTTGATCGAAGATCGGAAAGTGAACCGAGTTCAGACACTTCTTCTATTGTATAAAACTTTTCTGCGATGAAATTACCTAGGTTCAAATGCAATCTAAGTTCACGTGAAAAGGACTTGGCAACATCGCATAAACAGGTGAAGTATGTGATGCGCGGGCCATATTGTACAGGTTTCTTCAATGTTGCCAATTTAGCGAATTTAACTCTTTTTCGACGATAATTTCTTTTAACTTTTATATTGCCTAAATAGGGATTTAGCGACCTTTTTAGCACCCCATAGTGACAAAATTTAATCCTTCTTTGTTGATAATAAGAAATCTAGCGACTTTCCAACTACATTTTGGCGACTTTCCGTACACTGTGTTGGAGACACTGGTTTGTTTTGTGCGTTGTAAATAATGGCGGACAATAAAAAGAAGAAGAAGATTGACTGTTCTCCAAATTGTTATCATGTTATGGTGTTTGATACTGCTAAACATAATATAGCTTTATAAAACGACCATTTTCGTTTAGTAATACAGTTAATTGAAAATTTATTAATGTACCTATCATATCCATGAGTAATTAACGGTTGTTATAAATATAATATAATTATAGGTTATGTTATTTGATACTGCTGAACACGATAGAGCCTTATAAAATATCGGAATTTTTGTATATTAAGGCAAGAAATTAAAAAAAATATATATATATAAATGTATTTACCATATATATTAATAATAATGCTTATTATTCTTTTTGCACAATCTGCCACTCATATATTTCAAACAGAAAAGAAATACCTGAACTTGGATCATCTAACTTAATCGGAGAAATTTCTTCAGTCAAAGTTGACTTTAGTTTAAGACAAATTAATCTCAGATTAGACTTTATACAACACAAAATTCCAAGTTCAGCTAGAAACGAGGATCAATTTAACCTCTGATCTAAGATTAAATGGTTTATACAATCGGCCCTAAAAGTCATAGAAATTTGTTTCCTGAACCTCCTCTTAATAAAACAGTTGAATTATTGAGAAACACGTAATACATACCTACATACATACAGTATGAAATGTATTACCCTCGTGATAAGTATGGATGTTTAATATTCGTATTTCAAGACCTTTTACATTTTCACAGAAGCTCGTGAAGAAAACTGAACCTTATTTCTTGGACCATTAGGTATGAAAGGCGTTGTATTGTTATCACGCCCGTAGCAACCAACAAAAACAAAAAGCCGTCTAAATTGCATCTTCTATGAGGCGTGGCAGCAGCTTCCAAGAAATACTGCCGTCTCGGTCACAAGCGCGGCTCTGTCATAGAGTCGGCAACAATTCTGAGTACTTCCCCCTTCTATATAAACAGCTCTGAGGGCGCTCTCCCTGGGGATGAAAGTAACTGGAGGGTGGAATTAACTGCTTACCCCCGATGTCGACGTCTGTGAATGCATTATATACAGTACATACTTGTTTGCACGCATTCCTCGAGAGGAAGTGGGTTTAACTGGATGCCACAACTGTTGTTTTAATTGAACAGGAGTACACAATTATCAAATATGCTCGCTTGTGTGATCGCTCAAAATTGCGCTTTCACGAATTCAATTCGGTATTCGTGTTATTCATAACATTTCTGGACAGTAATACTAAAGTTCTGTAACTTACACAGTGAAGACAGAAATACAGTAACTTATTTTTCTACAAACGGTAGCTCAGAGAACAGAATGGTTTTTAATATGGTAGAAAAGTAAATTTTAAAAAAGTCTGCTTTAAGGCAGCGTTTCTCAAACTATGGTCCACGGACCACTTGTGGTCCCAGAGGTCTGCCCTTTTGGTCCTTCAAAAAAGGCAGAAGAAAAAATAAAATTTAAACGAATTACGTATCACTGTATAGCTGAAAAATCTCAGAGTCTCTACCATCATACCTCACCTCCCTAAAATCCATTTAATATTATCTTCCCATCTACGCCTCGCCCTCTCCAAAGGTCTTTTTCCCCCCGGTCTCCCAACTAACACTCTATATGCATTTCTGGATTCGCCCATACATGCTACATGCCTTGCCATCTCAAACGTCTCGATTTAATGTTCCTAATTATGTCCTGTGAAAAATACAATGCGTGTAGTTCTGCGTTGTGCAACTTTCTCCATTCTCCTGTAATTTCATCCCTCTTAGCCCCAAATATTTTCCTAAGAACCTTATTCTCAAGCACACTTAATCTCTTTTCCTCTCTCAAAGTGAGAGTCCAAGTTTCACAGCCATACAGAACAACAGGTAATATAACTGTTTTATAAATTCTAACCATGGATGAATATATAATAGGATACGAAACTGCAGTCAGCACCATCTGGCCGTGGGGGGCTGAAATAAGATGATCAGCGCCCAACGTCGTAGGTGGTAAACGTTAGAACTACGTGTTGGGTACATTACCCAGAATTATCTATTTATCCGTTCGAGATATTGCTCGAGAGTCGAGGAGACGAGATGGCAGATAGAAACTTGCTAATAAGTGAACATAAAGTGATACGTGTATGTATAAGCAGTGTATGTTAAATAGTGATGTGTATGGACGTTGTAAAAATAGTATTGTTGAATGTATTGTAAAGTAATAGTAATATAATAAATTGAACTATCTAAGTAGTTCTTGCAGACTTTTCCATTGTGCTGTACAATAAATACCCAAAGAAAACAATCCCAATTATCTAACCTTTTGCTTTATTTTTTGTCTCTGTCTGGTTATACTTTAATCGGGTAGTGTAAAACACATCGTCTCTTTTATCTTCCTGTTGGCTCCGGTAAGAATTTTCAGTAGAATATGGTGTGAGGAATAAAACTGTAAATGTTTTATTTTAAATTGGGTTCGTTTTGAATATCGATGAAGGTGGGAGGGGAATACTTTCTGCACAGTTTAACATTTTCGTCACCAGGTGCGCTGCTAAATGCATGGAGTAATTACTCTTTTCGCTACTTGGTGCGCTACTAGATGTAATAACGCCCCTCCCACAAACAGATGGCAGAAAGATCAATTTCTACAACAGCGTCTCTAGTATGTGTTACGGGAAACTCAGTAAGTTTCGCATCCTATTATATATTTATCCATGTTCTAACTTTCAGATTTTTTGACAGCAGACTGGATGACAAAAGCTTCTCAACCGAATAATAACACGCATTTCCCATTTTTTTCAAAACTCACTACTTCTAAAAACCTGTTTTTAGAGGAAACGGAATTTCTGCTGCCATCGCTACAAGCAAAAATCAAATAGGAATTTATACTTACATTGTTTTTCATGTAATTTTGCTCCTCTTGGAGAATTTCTGTCGCGGTCCTATGGATATGGTGTTTCATGGAAAGAGAGTAGCTCATTTTTGCTCTGGATTTAATGGAAAGAATTGCGATTTTGGAGATAGTGAGTTTTGGAAAGATAGTTCACAATTATACTACAAATAGGCCTAAATGTTGCAATAGTTAACGGGGTATTTTATACTTTGATTTGCTACATATAACATAGATAACAAGATATATTAGACGGGAAGAGAAAGTCAAAACTCTAACGGAGATGGAATTATAAATGTTGAGTAGTCACACGATAAGAAACTACGAAGAGTAGTCAATGAAATTAACAGAATAATTCTTAAGTGATTGAGCATAAAATGAAAAAGCTAAGGTACGAGTTTTAAATACAAGAGCTATACTTCTTATTAGTTGTGAATCATTATTGTTATTACTATTATTATTATTATTATTATTATTATTATTATTATTATTATTATTGACACTCGGGAGGAAATTAAACGCAGAATAAATATGGGAAATGCCTGTTATTATTCGGTTGAGAAGCTCTTATCATCCAGTCTGCTGTCCAAAAATCTGGAAGTTAGAATTTATAAAACACTTATATTACCGGTTGTTCTGTATGGTTGTGAAACTTGGACTCTCACTCTGAGAGAGGAACATAGGTTAAGGGTGTTTGAGAATAAGGTACTTAGGAAAATATTTGGGGCTAAGTGGGATGAAGTTACAGGAGATTGGAGAAAGTTACACAACGCAGAACTGCACGCATTGTATTCTTCACCTGACAAAATTAGGAACATTAAATCCAGACGTTTGAGATGGGCAGGGCATGTACCACGTATGGGCGAATCCAGAAATGCATATAGAGTGTTAGTTGGGAGACCGGAGGGAAAAAGACCTTTAGGGAGGCCGAGACGTAGATGGGAGGATAATATTAAAATGGATTTGAGGGAGGTGGGATATGATGATGGAGACTGGATTAATATTGCATAGGATAGGGACCGATGGCGGGCTTATGTGAGGGCGGCAATGAACCTTCGGGTTCCTTAAAAGCCATTTGTAAGTAAGTAAGTAAGTAATTATGTCAGGTGAAGAATACAATGCGTGCATTTCTGCGTTGTGTAACTTTCTCCATTCTCCTGTAACTTCATCCTTCTTACCCCAAATATTTTCCTAAGAACCTTATTCTCAAACACACTTAATATCTGTTCCTCTCTCAAATTGAGAGTCCAAGTTTCAGAGCCATATATATAATGTATTTTATAAATTCTAACTTTCAAATTTTTTGACAGCAGACTAGATGACAAAAGCTTCTCAAGCGAATAATAGCCATATTTTTCAAAACTCACTACTTCTAAAAACCTGTTTTTAAAGGAAACAGAATTTCTTCTGCCATCGCTACAAGCAAATATCAAATAGGAATTTATACTTACATTATTTTTCATGTAATTTTGCTCCTTTTGGAGAATTTCTGTTGCGGTCCTGTGGATATGGCGTTTCATGGAAAGAGAGTAGCTCATTTTTGCTCTGGATTTAATGGAAATATTGCGATTTTGGAGAAAAAGAGTTTTGGAAAGAAAGTTCACAATTATACTACAAATAGGCCTAAATGTGACAATATTTAACCGTGTATTTTGTAGCTTGATTTGCTACATATAACATAGATAACAAGATACTCACTTGTTTCTTCAGTGTTTCGTGGTTATGACCTCTCGAGTCGAGTGAATCTTCTTGTACTGGTTCCTGCGAGGTGCGAACCGTGGTCCTCGTGTTAATCATGTCGCCCACTTTGTCCAACAACACCCTCATAGTCGCTGCGTCACCTGTCCACGCTGCGAGGTGAAGTGGACTCCGACCCTCAGTATCAAAAACTCGTGGAGACGCACCGTAGTTAAGTAATATGCCAAGGACCTCAGAACTGCCCTTCAGTGCCGCCAGGTGGCAGACGGAAGTGTTCACTCCACCACATGTGGCGTTCGCACTAGCTCCGTGTTGCAAACATCTGAAAAAAATATTACGCTTCGATAACTCGGAGAAGATACTATTCCTTTCTTGTGAAATGGACTTTCTTAAGGCTGGTTCACAATAAACCGGAAACGAAAATCGGAACGAAAACGGTAAAATTGTTAAAATGTGTACACTTAAACGTGAGCATTCACAATTAACGAAAAGCTTGCCGGAGCCCGGGATCGGGAACGGAGAGTTGGCCAAGTTTCAACTTTGGCGTTGACGTTTCCGATCACAGCCCACTAGTTTCATTCTATTGCCATCTAAAAGCTATTTTGTCGTCGTATATTTTGTAGCAAGAAGACTGTGACATAACCTATGCATTGTTTTGTTCTGTGCTATGCATCATGGAGCAAGTTTTATTTGATGAGATTCTAATATTGAGTGTTGAGGAAAATCCTCACGTTTACGATAAGCGGCGCGCCTCGTGTAAAGATGAGAAAATGAAGGAGAATACGTGGCTTTCAATAGCTGCATCTTTGAACACCGATCGGAAGCGAATCATATTTTATTACTGTATTGGTTGTATTACACACTACATATTCATGCTTCAATTCAATAACTACTGTTGTGTTCATTTTTGTTCTATTACAAATGTTTCTTCTGTAATTATTTTACGTTATTGTAGACTTAAAATAGGTTGTGATAATAAAGATGCATGGGCATATTTATAGTACCGTACCTAATGAAATGTTTCAGTTGGAATTTCGAAGTTGGTTAACCTGTGTTTATTTTGGCTGCCTTGTACTCATGAAAGAACGCCATTGGTCAATTATACACAAATAACATGAGAATGCGTAATATCGACTTTACATATCGTTATTGACGTGCATATCGATATGTATAGTCGTCTACGTTCTCGGTTTATTGTGAATAAAAAATTTTCATATTCACGTCCTCTGCTTCTCGTTTTCATTGTGGTTCTCGTTCCCGGTTTATTGTGAACCAGCCTTTAAACGTTCGTGCAGAAAACCTTGCATGGAGAAAGTAATAAAAAATAAAAAGTAAAATGACAGCCATCGTTGGTACAAATGAAACAAAACATTTCATCTGATGTGGTCACGTCAGACAAGTGAAAGAAAACATTTCCCACGTCTTTCTCTTAGGAAGAATGGAATGGATTTTCACTGACAGACAGGTTTGTAGAAAACTTGAGACGTAGCACACAGTAGCAAATCACTAGAAGTATGATAAGACGTGGTTTAAAGAAGATATTATAAGCCACTGGTTCCCAATTAGGTAAGGCTCTGGATCCCTTATTTTTCAGGAACGGCTAAGGCGCTTGCCTGCCGATCCGGAGTTGCGTTCGGGCGCGGGTTAGATTCCCGCTTGGGCTGATTAACTGGTTGGGTTTTTTCCGAGGTTTTCCCCAATCATAAGGCAAATTTCAGGTAATCTATGGCGAATCCTTGGCTCATCTCGCCAAATATCATCTCGCTATTACCAATCCCATCGACGCTAAATAACCTCGTAGTTGATACAGCGTCTTTAAATAACCAAGTAAAATAAAAAAGAATAAATTTCTCAGGAACAAAACTAGAGACCCCCAGTAATTATAGTAATATGTCGGTGACCTATGTGGAGTAATTTGTGGTGAAAATGTCAGGCATATATTTACACAGAAATTGTATATTTACATAAATCATTTGAGGTTACTTATTCGCTTATAAGCATATACAATAAAATCGACTATGGGTATACAATACAAATATATTATAGCCTACTGAATGATCTGATAACTAGGGCTAGGATTTTGATGACCTATAAATAATAAAAAAAAGTCCTAAAAACAATGCATTTATGACCTAAAAATCTTTCAAAAATGCCCTTAAAAATGCCTTAAAAATTGATCTTACATAATTGGCTTAGTAGGAAAAGAGGTTTTGTACTACTTAATATTTAGACTAGTAATTAAATTAAATTTTACATATTTTTTTCTAAGTAGTACACTTTAATTAATTATTTTACCTGATGTAGTTTTTATGTATGATCGTTCACCTCTGCTTCGGCATGTGGACGTGAGGTCAGCAGTCAGCTGGTCGGTCTTGGCCCTTCATGTGCTGTAGCGCCATGGATTTACTTTACTTTTAGTTTCCATGTAGTGTACCACAAGGCCACTCTAATCCGGAATTAGCAGGTATAGAGGAGTCTATATTGAAGGGATGGTTGGACTGATCCATTACATGGAGTGTACTACGTTAAAAATGGCAATATTTGTGAAGAAACCCGATTAAAATATTATACAAAATAATGGGTATTAATGGACAAAATATGTAAAGAAAATATCAAAGGAAATAAACATTATTTTACATTAATAATGGGGATTTATGGCCAAAATTAAATGAAAATGCCTAAAAAAGACCGGATAAAACAAAAGACAGTCTTATGAGTTGAAACAGGCAAAAAAATGCAAAAAAAAATGTACTAACAAATATGTTTTAAAACACTCAGTTTATCACATAACATATAAATACTAAAGCAGCTATGTTTCTGGCTTACTAGAAAAAAGATGCAATTTCATCAAAATCCTAGCCCTACTGATAACCCCAAAGACAGTTGGCCATTTTCCAGTACTATATGGAAAAAACTGCAAGATTATTAAGATATACCTACTGCAAAAGAAAAGGCTCGCTCGGGATACACAGAGTTCAAGCACTACTGGAAGGGTAACTAACAGTCCGTTAAATGTCACTAAAGCAAAATTTTATAATTTAATAACCCACTAACTTTAAATGCGTTACCTAACAATGGAATAACAAATTTATTTTTAATTTTCTGCAAACGATCATTATTCATTCCCAGTGTTCTGCCCAAGGGCAGGTCTTTCACTGCAAACCCAGTATTCTCCAATCTTTCCGATTTTCGCCTTCCTCTTATTCTCTACACGTTATTCATGTATCTTGAATCAAATTCAGATTTATTCATAATTTACATTTGAATAGATACCCGAAATGAGCATATGTTCGTGGTCGGGTACAGTCCAGTAGAGTCTACATAAATTTTACAGACAATAATAATGTTGATGATAGAAATAACAGTAACAACAATAATAATAATAATAATAATAATAATAATAATAAAATCAAAATATTAACAATAAAAATAATAACTAAGATTGATAAAATAAAATATAGGCCTAAAGCACTTCGCGAGAGTTAACACAACTTATACAAGCGTATAATAACCAGAAAAAAATAACAAACTCGAAATCGACAAAAAGTTCGTTGTATCGCAGACGACAGCAAACGCCGTATTGTTCATTTTTGTTAGGAGGGGGGAGCCGAAGGTCTACATCCTAACGTTCTCTTCGAATCTTCTATCATACATTCATAGGAAGTTAATGCTGAAAAATAAAGTGTCTACTGGTCAAACTATTCATTATTACCAGGATAAATACAATAATAATACTGAAATATATTAATCAAGTTTCACTTATAGGTCTTTTATCCGATATCTTCTTCTGCCCTGAACTATTCTCCCGTTCACCATTACTTCCAGTGCATCCTTCGGTAGTCAGGTTAGCCAGAAGCCCAGCCAATTCCTTTTCCTCTTACTGATCATCAGTTTCAGCATTATACATTCTTCAATCACTCTCTCTATGACAGCTTCATTCTTTATTCTGTCTGTTCATTTCACACGCTCCATTCTTCTTCATATTATCCACATTTGAAATGCTTCTAGTAGCTTCTCTTCACTTCGTCGTGATGTCCATGTTTCTACACATACTATGCCACACTACACATAAAGCACTTCACTAGTCTCTTCCTTACTTCTTATTCCGGAGGTCCGCAGAACATGCTGATTTTCTATTAAAAGCTTCCTTTGCCATTTGCTATCGTCCTTTTGACTTCCTGGCAGCAGCTCATGTTACTACTTATAATACACCCAAAATATTTGAAGTTGTCCACTTGTTCCACTGCACCATTTCGAATTGTGAATTTTCATTAGTACATGTAAAAGGTTTGAGAACCAATATTTATTCATTTATTTATTTCATCAATCTTTGTTCACGTCATGGCGGATTAGATGTATTCCAGTTCTTAATCCGCCATCACTCTCTATACAAACATTAAATGAATGAATGAATGAATGAATGAATGAATGAATGAATGAATGAATGAATGAATGAATGAATGAAGCCACTGTGTCCCATGAAGGGCTAGGGCCTCCTACAGGAGGGGAAGCTCGGTTGGTGTGGTTCACATGATGAGCTATTTCACGTGAACAATATTTACATTCACATTCACTACGTGAGATACACTTAAGTTTGTCGAATTTTAGTTCTATATGAGTTTGTTCACTATCTGTCTCCACTCGTTCCTGTTGCGGGCGATAGTTGACCAGTTTCCTCCCAGCTGCTGCTTGAATGTATCTGCCCATCTTCTTCTTGGCCTGCCTTGTGTTCTCCTTCCTATGTGCGGGTCCCACATGGTGGTTTCTCGCGCCCATCTGCCTTGTTGCTGCCTTGCTACATGACCACCCCACTTCCACTTCGTTATGAGGGCTTTTTGTGTGATGTTCTCAGAAGCTGTAATTTTCTGCAGCGCCGTGTTGGAGACCTAGTCTTTCAGTGAAACGCCAACTATCTTCCTCTCCATTTTCCTTTGGCATATTTCGATGTACATCCAGTCTAACATGGGATAAGCACATCGAATACATATGCACAAAGCTATCAAGAGTTTTATATTTGCTAAAGAAAGTAACTACTTGCGTTTCTCAAAATTATTTAAGATGTGCCTACTTTTCTTTCTTTCAGTCGATAATTCGATATGCCCTAATTTTCTGGGGAAACGGAACCAAAATTGGAAGCGTCTTGATTTTATAAAAGAAGGTCATTAGAATTTTATGTAAATCAAACTATCTGGAACATTGTCGGCCACTTTTCAGACAATCACGGATTTTAACAATCATAAATTTGTATATATAATGATTTAGTACTTTACACTCGACAAAATATCGACAGTTACTCATTAGTGGCCAATATACATGATCATGAAATTAGAAATAGTGAACAAATTAATATTCCATGTTGTAGATTACACAAGAGCAATATAAACTTTTTAATTATGGGGATGGAATTATATAATAAGCTCCCAAGTCAATATTATAAATTACCAATCAATAGTTTCAAAAGTAGATTTTACAATTGGTTATCAAATAATCCTTTTTATTCTGTTGCTGAGTTTTTCAACACAAATTTGTATGAAATTGTATTTTAATAAATAAGTTTAATTGCAATTCAGTTAGTTTTCTTCAATTTAAAAGTTTCAAATTATTTCATGTTTTCATTGTATTACTTAAATTTTACTGTTTCTGTTATTAGTGTTTTTTAAAATGTATTTAAATGTTTTTTTCAATGTATTCTGACGAATCCTAAAACTGTATGTCTAATGGCCAAATAAATTGAATTGGATTGAATTTTGCCTCTCTGTGAGGGCCCAGGTTTGGCAGCCGTATGTTAGCACCGGGAATACACAGGAGTTAAGAGCCACTAGTCTGAGTCTGCGGTTTATGGACAAACATTACAAGAAATAATACATATTGAACCAATAAGTATCCTGCGTACACAATAATAATAATAATAATAATAATAAGAATAATAATAATAATAATAAGTTATAATAATAATAAATCTGTAGCCGAAATTTTTCTGGTAATATTTGATTTTCCGAAAATAATTGGTCCAAATATATATACTTAATCACCCTGAAACCGAAAATCGCATTTTTGAAATTTTTGTTTGTATGTCTGTCTGTCTGTCTGTCTGTCTGGATGTTTGTTACCTTTTACGCGATAATGGCTGAACCGATTTATATTAAAATTGGAATATAAATTAAGTTCACTGTAACTTAGATTTTAGGCTATATGACATTCAAAATACGTTATTTAAAAGGGGGGTTATAAGGAGGCCTGAATTAAATAAATCGAAATATCTCTCTTATTATTGATTTTTATGAAATATGTTACATACCAAAGTGTCTTTAAAAATGGTTTTTGATAAATTTTATTCCTTGAAAAATTTTGATAGGACTGAAACTAGTAATGCCGCAACCCTAGTAATGCCGCACTAACCCTAGTAATGCCGCACTTCGATTATTGTGACGTTTTGTTAAGTGATCTAAGTTCTAAACTGTCAGTCAAGTTACAGCGAGCTCAGAATATGTGCATCAGATACGTGTGCAACATCCGACGATATGATCACATATCACCGTCCTTCGCAAGTCTCTCGTGGCTCCGACTTAAAGAACGCAGAACTTTACACTCTTTGTCTTTACTCTTTCGAATTCTGCACACCTCAACACCAAATTACCTTTCGTCTCGTTTCTCTTATCTATACTCTAACCACGACGTAAATACCAGATCACTTATCTGTGGCACGCTAAATATACCTCTTCATAGAACATCTTGTTATTCCTCATCTTTTACAATATCCACCTCGCGTCAATGGAATTCCTTGTCACAAAGTATTAGGGGCTGCAAGACAACAAACACCTTTAAGAACAGCTTAAAAGATAACCTTATTAGCATTTCACTCCAATCATACTGATTTAAAATATTACAGACTACACTGTTGCTTTTTTTCTTCAGACATCATCCTGATTGTGCTGCATTTTCAAAATTGTCTCATAATAATCTCTTTCTATTATCTAATATAATTTGAAATATATTAACATTCTATGTATTTTAGTTTAATTCTGCTACACAGTTTATTTCAGTGTTTAATTAATAGTTCACAGTATTTTGTTGTTTAATTCGTAAATAACTCTTGTATATATGTAACTCTCATCTAAATCAAATTGTTGAATTCTTTGTAAGTTCATGCATATGTATATACACTTTTTGCTGGTTGTGTGGAAGAGAAGGCCTTACGGCCTTAACTCTGCCAGCTAAAATAAATCATTATTATTATTATTATTATTATTATTATTATTATTATTATTATTATTATTATATCTAATGAGTTAAATGAGTTTTAAAATTAAAATACAATGCCATCTAAGGCGGTGTAATGAAATGAAAATAAATGACTACGTCTATAAGAGGCCTTGGACAAGAACAATCAAAAGCTATGAAACACAGCCTACAGAGAATGTTTCTGTGTTTGTATGAAGTAATACCGAAAGCTAAATTAACCGATTTGTATAATTAATTATTATTTCACTATTGGAAAGTGTAGTTTCTTTAGATGGACATAATGCTATAATGTTATTACAGTAACTTCTGAGTGAATCGAGGACAGGTAAAATTAAAATAGCTTCTTATGCACAGAAAACTTAATAGGCTATTTTGTACATTCATTAAACTATGGTTGTATGTAATAACAAATAAGAAACATGTTAAAGGAATTGTCACTGCACCAAATGGGTGCTCTATGGACCAAAATGATCGCATTTTAATTATTTAAATACAATTTAAATTAAGTGACATATTAAACGATTTATCCTTCTCTATAACACGAATGGTCCCTGGATCAAACGTGCTATTTTGATTATGTAATTACTTTATATTTATTTCTATCAGGTGCAGCGGAGCGCACGGGTACGGCTAGTAATAATAATAATAATAATAATAATAATAATAATAAACTGAGAACCAATAAATAGTAGACTATGTTCTTGTAAAGCAATATAAATGTTCCCAAAAATGACGGATTACAAGCCTTCGCATGAACGTGAAAATGATTTGACACTGCACAATGAAAGAGAAAGGATTTGGAGTGACTCCGGCATAACCTACGAAGGAATGAAGAAAAATGACTTAGGAAAATGTAGGCCATTACTTCTCCGGGAACGCAGGTATCGAGGAAGACAGGATGCAACAGTATCATGCAGAGCATGAAGAATAGCGACCCAGGTTGATTATACAAAATGAGATTGGTGGGAAGAGTCGAGCGAGATCCAGCTCTATGAGGGCGATGGAAATAATATAGTGGATGTTAGAGGCGTAATACACTCTATGGGATGCACCCAGTTGGACAGTGGGACTTAGTACATTGTTACGGGCAGTGTACTCGTACTACACTGAGGATCACGTAAGAGTAATTTCTAAAAGACCAATTTGGCCGTCTCTTCAGTGTTGCCAACTAGATATCGCCAAAACAGGATAAAATCACACAATGCCATGTACTATACTTACTTACTTACTTACTTACTTACTGGCTTTTAAGGAACCCGGAGGTTCATTGCCGCCCTCACATAAGCCCGCCATTGATCCCTGTCCTGAGCAAGATTAATCCAGTCTCTACCATCATATCCCACCTCCCTCAAATCCATTTTAATATTATCTTCCCATCTACGTCTCGGCCTCCCTAAAGGTATTTTCCCCTCTGGCCTCCCAACTAACACTCTATATGCATTTCTGGATTCGCCCATACGTGCTACATGCCCTGCCCATCTCAAACGTCTGGATTTAATGTTCCTAATTATGTCAGGTGAAGGATACAATGCGTGCAGTTCTGTGTTGTGTAACTTTCTCCATTCTCCTGTAACTTCATCCCGCTTAGCCCCAAATATTTTCCTAAGCACCTTATTCTCAAACGCCCTTAACCTATGTTCCTCTCCTAAAGTGAGAGTCCAAGTTTCACAACCATACAGAACAACCGCTAATATAACTGTTTTATAAATTCTAACTTTCAGATTTTTTGACAGCAGATTAGATGACAAAAGCTTCTGAACCGAATAATAACAGGCATTTCCCATATTTATTCTGCATTTAATTTCCTCCCGAGTGTCATTTATATTTGTTACTGTTGCTCCAAGATATTTGAATTTTTTCACCTCTTCGAAGGATAAATCTGCAATACTTATAGTTCCATTTCGTACAATATTCTGGTCACGAGACATAATCATATATTTTGTCTTTTCGG